>NC_091372.1:2491116-2748616 GCF_038502225.1 Cherax quadricarinatus
TGAATATTTTTCCCCACTATCACTACTCAAAATTTTCCCGGCGAATAAAATCACAACCACGCAGAATCATCGCATTACTGAAGTCAGAGGCCGGGCCCAGGAAAATATTATTTTCCCACGTTTGGAACACCGACCGGAGTCACGAGTGCCCACCCAGGGGTAAAGGTGGGTGGGGGGTTTTCTGCACTTTTCCATACCGGTCTTTTTTTTTTGGTCACTAACTATAAAGCCGAAAATTTTCTTCTTTTCACTTCCATCAGTGTAAAACCCACGACAGGAAGAGGAGAGTCCCAATTTTGGGGGTGGGGCTGACTTGGGCAGACATTGAACAAGGGGACTGGCGGCCCCACAATGCTATGCGGGCGCCTGTTTTTTTTGGTGCCCCCCGGCGAGCCCATTCTCTCATATTAGGCCTAGCCCCGCAAATTTTTCGCAAATTTTCAAATCAGGGTTTGGACATCACCCCCCACGTAGATCTGGGCGGACCCAAAAGGTTAAAACATGAACATATTTGGTGTAAATATTAATCCTGTTTCTTTCACACCAAAAAGTATTAAAGGGGTTTGATTCTGTCTCAAATCTGTGGATCATTTAACGGGGGCTGCACATTAAACCCCGTTGGGCCCAGACCCAATCTGAAAATTACAGGGCCCAAAATTTAAAAAAAAAATTTATTTTTTTGGGAAATGGTAGAGAATCTTTTTGAAGGGTAATAAAAATCAAAATTTTGAGGGAAATTATAAAATTTAAAACTGTAAAAAATTTTTGTTAGTGATTTTTTAAATCAGAATTTTCCCCTTTTACCCTTTTTGGGGCAATTATATTATTCCAGTTGACCAAATTTTGCTTTTTTGCTATTTTCACTTCATTTTATCGATAAACGAAACTCCCCAATCAACTATTTTTGCCCAATAAAAAGGGCGAAATTGGAATTTGTTTCCCTTTGTTCAAAATTTAACAAATGGGGTTAGAAAAACAATGCAGAACCGCACTAAAGGTTGGGGGGGGAAAGGAGGTTTTTTGGGGAGGGGCTTGGACTTCCCGCAGGCATGGTCGTGTTTGATAGGGGAATGGAGAAAATGGTTTTTAAAACGCGGTGTTTGGGGTGTGAGCAAAATAACATTTATGAAGGGGGGTTTAGGGGAAACCGGGAGGCCGGGCTTTGGGCCCGGAGATGGGAAAACAGGCCTGCACCTAAAGGGGGGTGTTAATTTGCAGTTTAAAACTTTTTAAAGCACCCTTCTGGAAAACAGTGATGGGGAATGATGGTGAAAGCCACCCCGCCTTGGTGGGGAAATTCCAGTTTATAATAAAAAAAAAAAATAAATAATTAATTCTTTCAGGCTTTAAAATGAATTCCATTTGATTTTTATTCACAAAATTTTTTTTTCATCCCCAAAAAATACAAGATTTACTGTTATTTTTTTAATAGTTACATCAGGGATTTAAATCCCTTAGACCCAGCGATTTATGTGATTTTTTTACTTTGAACATTGGGAAAAATCAAACATTTTGCTCCTTGGTTTAGTTTCCCCCATTTTAGTCAAAAAAATCAAAATCATTTTTTTAAATTTCTTCCGTTCATCAAATGAACCAAAAAACTAAAAAACAACTGTAAAACATAGGGAAAAAACATCAAAGTTTGTTTTTAAACCAAAAACACAGTACAGTTTTTCTTCTCATTATGCACTGTGTGCTGCAGGATTTGTTTTATATGGTACAGTGTACCAGGGAATGCATCTATGTGGTAAGTGTGTACCAGGTACACACTCAACACATAGATGCATTCTCTGATATCTAGGCCCAAATTTACCACGCACAGCTTATCTGAGTGAGCCGAGCTCATGATGTAGTACTACGGCTTGGACCATGGTTTCAAAGCTGTAGAGCTACGGGACGCACCCTCAAAGGGTTAATCCTCCATCTGCTTAATCCCTGTGGATCATTTAATAGAAGGACAGGAAGTGGCTCAATCCTGTATCTGCTGTCTTGAGATTTACACTATGATTTATAACTTAATCCTTCTAACTTGAAGGGTAGGTTGGAATAACATTGCCGTTAATAGAAAACAGAGGGCCAAATCTCTACAGTTTGAAGGTTGGAAATCTAATTATTGATTTATGCTTCAGTTTCTTTATGAGGGTAATTTTTGGTAAAAATACTTGCCATAATTAGGTAAATGAACACACTTGCCACTTAACCCTTTGACTGTCGCAGGCCCCTTTCTGAAACTGTCATTCTATATCGATAAATTTTGGGAAAAAAAAAAATATTTTTTCTTATGAAATGATAGAGAATCTTTTCCTGATGGTAATGACCAAAAGTATGAAATTTGGTTGAAAACTCACGGAATTACGCTCCTGCAAAGTTAGCGGTCTCGGTGACATATACGTATCGGCGATTTCGCCGAATTTGAGCCCTGTTTTTAGCCAATTCCGTTGTTCCAGTTGACCAAACTCATAGGTATTTCTTTAGAACTCCATTTTATCTATCAGTTGAGTACAAGAAACCACCCATTTACTGATATTAACCCTTTGACTGTTTCCGACGTATAAATACGTCTTACGAGCCAATGTTTCTGACGTATTTATACGCACAAATTCTAGCGGCTTCAAATCGAGCGCCAAAGGCCTGGTAGGCCTACACGGGAGAGAATGGGTCTCAGTGGTCGGTGTGCACCCTGTGAAAAAAATCTGGGACCCAGCGGTGCATTGTGGGAACGCCATGTTGTCAGTCCATTTTCACCATGCCTCTCGGTAAGAAGTTCCTCACTCCTCGGCGGATTGGAGGTCTTTTGTTCCCAAGTGATAGCTCTAACAGCGATGAAAATGTCAGTGACAGTGAATTCAAGGGTTTTCAAGTGAGTGTTACCGAAAAAAGTGCCCAGGATAACGTAAATAGTGACGAAAACCCAGATGACCCACAACCTTCGACCTCTGGTGCTGTGCCGGCTTGTTCACGTTCACGTTCGCCTGTACCAGGATGAAAGAGGAAACTATTTGGTCGTGTACAACACCCTGATGATAGCAGTGATAGTGATAGTGATAGTGATTTCAAGGTCATTGAAAGCAGTTCTACTGACAGTGAGAGTGAATATTCCCCAGTGAAGCGCCAGTATGTACGACGTAGTATGCAGTCTGGTAGTGTTTCATATGTTGTTCCAAGGGGAAGGAGAAACTCTGGGAGCACATCCCGTGGCCCTACACCACGACCTGATAGTGAAGATGATGATATTGTAACGATGGGTATGAATGGTGACAGTGAGGGAGGAGGCAGTGGTGGTGATAGTGAGGGTGGCACGGCCCATGTGGCACCATCACCGGGCCATGCTACTACCCACGCGGCTGACTCAGCAGAACAACCAGCCTCACCCTACCCCACACTGCCACAACCTGCACCACCACAACCTGCACAGCCACAACCACAGTACAATATCCAGACCCCACCAGCAGACCGCATCTGGGATTGGCAGGACGGTGACGAGTTTGTTCCCAGTCCCCATGACTTTGATGAAACACAAAGTGGAATAAAGCCATCTTGTCCACTTGGGAACAATGCCAGTGAACTGGACTGCTTTGAGTTATTTTTCGACGAACCCCTGATGGACATCATTGTCAGGGAAACAAATACATACTGTGATTACACCATGGCAAATACAATTCTCTCACCAAAATCACGGCTACACAAGTGGAAGGAGACAACTGTGGCAGAGATGTACCTGTTTTTTGCCACAATATTGCTTATGCCACATGTGTATAAGCACACTGTCACCACATACTGGACAACAGATCGCCTGATTTCAACTCCAGGTTTTAGTGACATTATAGGTGTCAATCGTTTCCTGATACTGTTAAGTATGTTACACTTTTCAGACAAAAACCAGGCCTGACAGAAGCGACAGGTTATATAAGATAAGAAATGTGTTTATGTACCTGAAACAAAAGTGCTGCATGTATTTTTATCCCTTCAGGAAGCTTGTTATTAATGAGTCCTTGATTTTATTCAAAGGAAGACTCATTCAAGCAATATATACCAAGCAAGAGGAAACGCTTTGGTATAAAGCTATTTGTACTGTGTGATTGCAGAAGTGGTCTTGTTTTAGATATTATTGTGTACACTGGCAGTAATACTTTGAGAGATACCATGAAGTTATTGGGTATCTCTGGTGATGTGGTTCGAACAATGATGGAACCATATCTTGGTAAGGGGCATATGTTATTTACTGATAACTGGTACACAAGCCCCTTACTCAGTGATTTCTTGTGAGTGAACTTGACAGACGTGTGTGGCACAGTGCGTGGTAATCGCAAACATATGCCAAGGTTCGACGCTGGCACTTGCAGAGGTGAGGTGCAAGCCTTTGCTGCCAATGACATCATGGCATTTCGGTGGCATGACAAACGTGATGTCACATTGTTGACATCAGTTCACACAAACGAAATGGTACCCAGTGGCAGGGACAACAGAGAGACCAATGAACCCATTCTAAAGCCTGCAGCTGTCATGGACTACAACCTCAATATGCGCTTAGTGGACAAATGTGACATGCAGATTGGGTTTGCAGACTGTGTATGCAAGAGTTATAAGTGGTATATCAAACTTTTTTTCCATCTTGTTGATATCTCTATGCTAAATGCTTATAACATATACAAGTTGAAGACCAACAAAACACCAAAATATGGTGAATTTTGCCTGTCAGTAATCAGACAAATAATTGCTAAGTACCAAGGAGCAACTCCTGCAATAGACCAGCGCCCACAGACGTCATCTCGTATGAGGCCTGGTGATCACTACCCCATACAACTGCCTCCTACTACTGCCAAGAAAAATGCTCAGAAGAGGTGTTATGTATGTATGCATACCACAAAACGCCCACAAACACGCAGAGACACTCGTTTTATGTGTGAGGAGTGTGAAGTGCCCCTCTGCATATACCCATGTTTCAAAGAGTTCCACAAGCTGCAGCAGTTCTAGGAACGTGGTTAGTGACTGTACATATGTATATATATTATGGAACAATAGTAATAAACATTGTTTTGTATTGTTTGTTTGTGTAAACAAAGTGTATACACAAACTAATAGTGATAAAGTTTGTTCTGTTATTGTGTTGTAAATAATGAGTGTATATTTGAACAATGCACCTTACATTGGTCTCACAGGCCACATAAGTTACCTGGAAAAGAAAAATATTGAAAAATGCAAGAAACCTTTGAATTAGAGTAAATAAAAAAATACCGGGTGGGCGGCAGTCGCCGCTGTTGCCGTACGCACGTCAATTTCTGCAAACTTTGCGGCTCTATATCTCGGTAAGTACTGATGGCAAAAATTTTTTTTAGGCTTAAAACACTAGTAAAAATATTCCTAACATTTTCATAAGAAAAAATAATTTTTTTTTTTCGAATATTTGGCGACATAGAATGACAGTTTCAGAGAGGGGCCTGAAACAGTCAAAGGGTTAACTACCCAATAAAGTGGTCATAAATTGGCAATTTGGCCAATTTCACGTAAATTAAGAAAGGTGCCAATTTCTAAATAGGGTCCAGAATAAACAGTGTAGACATTCTTGGCACTAAAATAACATATCCTCTGTTCATTAGTCACGTCTCTAGGCCCCTCTTATATTACTATTGCTTTCTATTTTGATTTTTTATTCATTCAAAACAATACAAAATTTACTGTTAATGCAGACTACTGCATTATTGTAAAAATGGTATAAATAATATCAGTGCACTAGTGAAAGAATATTAGACTCCCCAGTTGACGTGTATTGGACATGTGATGTGATTTGCTTACTCCTGAACATTGGTAAAAATCGAACATTTCCGCTACTTTGAGCTCAATTTCAAGGTCGTTTTCATTGTGAAAGTAATCAAAATCATCTCTATTTCTGTAATATGTTTTCCATTTAATCACCTGAGACCATGAAAACGAGAATACAACGATAAATACTATACGAAAATACACCCCAAAGTCAGCATTTTAATCCAAAAAAAACGGTCAGTTTTTTTTTTCTCATTACGCACTGCGTGCTGCAGGATTTTTTTTATTTGGTGCACACTGACCACACAGACCCATTCTCTCACATGTGGGCCTACCAGCTTTCTCCCGCTTGATTTGAAGCCGCTAGAATTTATGCGTATTAATACGTCAGAAACAGTGGCACGTAAGACGTATATATACGGCGTAAACAGTCAAAGGGTTAATGATATATTTATTAATGCTACATTTCTGCCACCGGGGGCTTTGTTAAAGCTGATGTATACATTACATGGATGCAATGTGTACAGAAGAACCCCTGTATTCACCAATTTGGTTTCTGCAGTTTCAGGTATCTGCAGTTTACCTTAGTTCGAAAATAACCCTTTTTTTTTAACAAGTCGGCCGTCTCCCACCGAGGCAGGGTGACCCAAAAAAGAAAGAAAATCCCCAAAAAGAAAATACTTTCATCATCATTCAACACTTTCACCACACTCACACATTATCACTGTTTTTGCAGAGGTGCTCAGAATACAACAGTCTAGAAGCATATACATATAAAGATACACAACATATCCCTCCAAACTGCCAATATCCCAAACCCCTCCTTTAAAGTGCAGGCATTGTACTTCCCATTTCCAGGACTCAAGTCCGACTATATGAAAATAACCGGTTTCCCTGAATCCCTTCACTAAATATTACCCTGCTCACACTCCAACAGATCTTGCTTAATAATGGCCCCAAACACAAAAGTAGTGATGGTGGCAGTTGGCAGTTCTTCAATGCCAAAGAGAAACTGTGAAGTGCTTCCCATCAGTGAAAAAGTGCTAATTCTCAACTTAATGTGCATAATTCATCAATTCAACTTCATGATAGTACGTACGTATGTAAATGAAAAAACGACGTAGGGTATGTTACTATTCGTGGTTTAGGGTATCCACGGTAGGTCTTGGAATGTATTCCCTGTGGATATGGGGGAACTAATGTATATATAGGGGAGAAGGAAAGGGGTTGTAGAAGAAGACAAATCTCCAAGCACAGGCCTTCAGTTTGTGCAGCATCGAGTTAAAACTTAGTGAAAGGAATGTTGTAAATTATCTTTCTTGCTGAGCACAAAACAAGCTAGTCTCTTTTGGCATGTTTTCCCTTTAAGTTTGATTAATGGAGTTTGGAGTAAGATGTCTGTGTGGCTGTTCAGGCAGTTCTAAATAATTTTAAATATCACTTTCAGTGGCATTGTTAAAGGTCTTGACTGAGGAATATTCGTAGGAATTACATCAGTCCTTAACATGATCAATAAAGTTATAATCCTGGTCATGGGAAAACATGAAAGGGTTTCCATATGAATATCCTACCAGGGAGGATAGTATTACCAGTATTGATAGTGGTTTGTCTTTAGAAATAGTATGATGTTATATATATTAAAGTGGAAGACTTGCAGCTGTAAGAAATAATGATGAAACCAATACATAGATCATGGATGCCTCCATAGTTAAATGTGAGTTCAAGGTTACTTACAATTTGCACATCATCATGACTACTTATAAGTAACTAAAGTTGAAGTTCAGAGGGTCGTCTGAACTGTGATGTCAGCATGCTTTTGACAAGACAGTGATTAATGAATGATTGTGAAAGTGTTTCCTCTCTTTTGGGTGGCTCTCCTTGGTGGGGGATAACTAGTGTGTTAAACAATTTTTTTTTTACTATTGTGATTACCCATTTGTAAGTTTCCAATATTTTTGTGTCGAGCTTTGTTATCAGTGGGTTCTGTCTGAGTGCAAAGTGGTAAGTCCAGTATTCAAACTTAGCAGGAGCATACAACTTAAATATGTAGAGAGAAGAGTTTTATACATAAATCCTAGTGCCATGGTATTGAAGCTCCATGGACTCCTTAAATGCAAGAGATTTTTGGGGAAGCAATTTTTTTTAATATAGAGGATACAAGGATTACTAGATTAGAGGTTATATGCCACAAATTTAGAGTAAATTATTAGGGAATGAGGATCTTAATGAGGTTATGTATTCTCTGAAGACACACAACATGAATGGGTTTAGTGGTTACTTTATAGTGAAGGTCAGTAAGTCTTTTTTTTTTTTTTTGTGATACAGATATTTCGACAAAAATAGAAAGTTTATGCGAGTTTAGTTTTTTCTAAGAATATTTGCCTGTTCACACACAAAAATATTTTTTGCCATCTTTGTTTATAAAATTCTAAATATACATAAACTTTTGTAGATGAGAGCATCAACAAATTCACCAATTTCAGGTATGGAATTGTACATTGTCGACAGGCTGAGTCAGCTCTCACAGCGCTGCTGGCAGAATGGTGTGACTTCATACTAATAGAAAATGACTCTTATATAAAGTTTTTGTATAGGTAAGTTGTTCTTCTTTCAACAAACTGGCCATATCTCACCAAACCAGGGCAGCCCAAAAAGAAAAACAAAAGTTTTTTTTTTTTTTAACTTTAGTAAAATATACAGGAAAAGGGATTACTAGCCCCTTGTTCCCAGCATGTTAGTCGCCTCTTACACTACTCATGGCTTACGGAGGAAGAATTCTGTTCCACTTCCCCATGGAGATAAGAGGAAATAAGAACAAGAACCAGTAAGAAAATAGAAATAAACCCAGAGGGGTGTGTATATACAGTGGAACCTCTACTTACGAGTGCCCCAACGTGTAAGTTTTTCAAGATACGAGCAGTTGCTTGGTCGATTTTTTGCTTCCAGATGCGAGCGAAATTTCAAGATGCGAGCCGACCTCAAGGGAGGTTCCTTGATGATGGTGAGGGGCTCTTGCTCTTAATCTAGGGAACTGGATCTCAGTTGTTTGTTGGACTATCTTATTGAAACTGGCAATGTATGATGGAAAGAGATGCTTCTTAACATACAACAAAATTGAAAGAAATCAGACCATAAATAACGGTGTTCACTTCTTAGCATTTAGCTGCTCCTTAGCATTATACACCTACCATCCAACTTATGACCGAGTTCGGTTCCGAGAAACCGGTCGTAAGTCAAAATGGTCGTAAGTCGAACTTTACTACTGAATATCAACATCACATTTTTGCAATGACTTTATTTTATTGTTTTATTTTGCTATTTCATGTTTTACTTTACTTTTTATGTTGTTAGTACTGTAATTTATACTGTAAGGTTTAGGATAAACACTGTGTACAACACAAATAGTTGTTTATTTCCCAGAAATTTGGCATAAAAAACACGGTCGTAAGTCGAGTGGTCGTAAGTCGAGCAGGTCATAAGTTGGATGGTAGGTGTATTTTTGTATTGTTTTTATGATTGCATTCTCTTTGTTTTGGTCTCATTTGATAGAATGGAAGATATATAACAGAAATAGATATAATTTTGATTGGTTTCACAATGAAAAGTACCTTGAAATAGAGCTCAAAGTACCAGAAATATTTGATTCTTTGGTGATGTTTAAGAGTAAACAATACCTGTACAACTGACCATTCCGATATGCAGTCATTATTTATACAATTATTACAGTAATGCAGTAGTCTCCATAACAGTAAAGCTTCTCTTTGTGTGAATAAAAATTCCAAATGGTAAGCAAGAGTATTATTTTAAGAATACATACATACTAATAAATAATAATAATAATAATACATATATAATAATTATATAATAATACATGTAATATAATAATATAAATTATTATAAGAATACATATGTACTAATAAATAATAATAATAATACTTGTAATAATAATAATAGGTAGTAGGTTGGTAGACAGCAACCACCCAGGGAAGTACTACCGTCCTGCCAGATGACTGTGAAACAAAAACCTGTAACTGTTTTGCATGATGGTAGGATTGCTGGTTTTCTTTTTCTGTCTCATAAACACGCTAGATAACAGGGATATCTTGCTACTCCTACTTACACTTTGGTCACACTTCACAGACACGCACATGCATATATATATATACATACATCTAGGTTTTTCTCCTTATTCTAAATAGCTCTTGTTCTTTTTTTATTTCTTCTATTGTCCATGGGGAAGTGGAAAAGAATCTTTCCTCCGTAAGCCATGCGTGTCGTATGAGGCGACTAAAATGCCGGGAGCAATGGGCTAGTAACCCCTTCTCCTGTATACATTTACTAAAAAAGAGAAGAAGAAAAACTTTATAAAACTGGGTTGTTTAAATGTGCGTGGATGTAGTGCGGATGACAAGAAACAGATGATTGCTGATGTTATGAATGAAAAGAAGTTGGATGTCCTGGCTCTAAGCGAAACAAAGCTGAAGGGGGTAGGAGAGTTTCAGTGGGGGGAAATAAATGGGATTAAATCTGGAGTATCTGAGAGAGTTAGAGCAAAGGAAGGGGTAGCAGTAATGTTAAATGATCAGTTATGGAAGGAGAAAAGAGAATATGAATGTGTAAATTCGAGAATTATGTGGATTAAAGTAAAGGTTGGATGCGAGAAGTGGGTCATAATAAGCGTGTATGCACCTGGAGAAGAGAGGAATGCAGAGGAGAGAGAGAGATTTTGGGAGATGTTAAGTGAATGTATAGGAGCCTTTGAACCAAGTGAGAGAGTAATTGTGGTAGGGGACCTGAATGCTAAAGTAGGAGAAACTTTTAGAGAGGGTGTGGTAGGTAAGTTTGGGGTGCCAGGTGTAAATGATAATGGGAGCCCTTTGATTGAACTTTGTATAGAAAGGGGTTTAGTTATAGGTAATACATATTTTAAGAAAAAGAGGATAAATAAGTATACACGATATGATGTAGGGCGAAATGACAGTAGTTTGTTGGATTATGTATTAGTAGATAAAAGACTGTTGAGTAGACTTCAGGATGTACATGTTTATCGAGGGGCCACAGATATATCAGATCACTTTCTAGTTGTAGCTACACTGAGAGTAAAAGGTAGATGGGATACAAGGAGAATAGAAGCATCAGGGAAGAGAGAGGTGAAGGTTTATAAACTAAAAGAGGAGGCAGTTAGGGTAAGATATAAACAGCTATTGGAGGATAGATGGGCTAATGAGAGCATAGGCAATGGGGTCGAAGAGGAATGGGGTAGGTTTAAAAATGTAGTGTTAGAGTGTTCAGCAGAAGTTTGTGGTTACAGGAAAGTGGGTGCAGGAGGGAAGAGGAGCGATTGGTGGAATGATGATGTAAAGAGAGTAGTAAGGGAGAAAAAGTTAGCATATGAGAAGTTTTTACAAAGTAGAAGTGATGCAAGGAGGGAAGAGTATATGGAGAAAAAGAGAGAGGTTAAGAGAGTGGTGAAGCAATGTAAAAAGAGAGCAAATGAGAGAGTGGGTGAGCTGTTATCAACAAATTTTGTTGAAAATAAGAAAAAGTTTTGGAGTGAGATTAACAAGTTAAGGAAGCCTAGAGAACAAATGGATTTGTCAGTTAAAAATAGGAGAGGAGAGTTATTAAATGGAGAGTTAGAGGTATTGGGAAGATGGAGGGAATATTTTGAGGAATTGTTAAATGTTGATGAAGATAGGGAAGCTGTGATTTCGTGTATAGGGCAAGGAGGAATAACATCTTGTAGGAGTGAGGAAGAGCCAGTTGTGAGTGTGGGGGAAGTTCGTGAGGCAGTAGGTAAAATGAAAGGGGGTAAGGCAGCCGGGATTGATGGGATAAAGATAGAAATGTTAAAAGCAGGTGGGGATATAGTTTTGGAGTGGTTGGTGCAATTATTTAATAAATGTATGGAAGAGGGTAAGGTACCTAGGGATTGGCAGAGAGCATGCATAGTTCCTTTGTATAAAGGCAAAGGGGATAAAAGAGAGTGCAAAAATTATAGGGGGATAAGTCTGTTGAGTGTACCTGGTAAAGTGTATGGTAGAGTTATAATTGAAAGAATTAAGAGTAAGACGGAGAATAGGATAGCAGATGAACAAGGAGGCTTTAGGAAAGGTAGGGGGTGTGTGGACCAGGTGTTTACAGTGAAACATATAAGTGAACAGTATTTAGATAAGGCTAAAGAGGTCTTTGTGGCATTTATGGATTTGGAAAAGGCGTATGACAGGGTGGATAGGGGGGCAATGTGGCAGATGTTGCAAGTGTATGGTGTAGGAGGTAGGTTACTGAAAGCAGTGAAGAGTTTTTACGAGGATAGTGAGGCTCAAGTTAGAGTATGTAGAAAAGAGGGAAATTTTTTCCCAGTAAAAGTAGGCCTTAGACAAGGATGTGTGATGTCACCGTGGTTGTTTAATATATTTATAGATGGGGTTGTAAGAGAAGTAAATGCGAGGGTCTTGGCAAGAGGCGTGGAGTTAAAAGATAAAGAATCACACACAGGGTGGGAGTTGTCACAGCTGCTCTTTGCTGATGACACTGTGCTCTTGGGAGATTCTGAAGAGAAGCTGCAGAGATTGGTGGATGAATTTGGTAGGGTGTGCAAAAGAAGAAAATTAAAGGTGAATACAGGAAAGAGTAAGGTTATGAGGATAACAAAAAGATTAGGTGATGAAAGATTGAATATCAGATTGGAGGGAGAGAGTATGGAGGAGGTGAACGTATTCAGATATTTGGGAGTGGACGTGTCAGCGGATGGGTCTATGAAAGATGAGGTGAATCATAGAATTGATGAGGGAAAAAGAGTGAGTGGTGCACTTAGGAGTCTGTGGAGACAGAGAACTTTGTCCTTGGAGGCAAAGAGGGGAATGTATGAGAGTATAGTTTTACCAACGCTCTTATATGGGTGTGAAGCATGGGTGATGAATGTTGCAGCGAGGAGAAGGCTGGAGGCAGTGGAGATGTCATGTCTGAGGGCAATGTGTGGTGTGAATATAATGCAGAGAATTCGTAGTTTGGAAGTTAGGAGGAGGTGCGGGATTACCAAAACTGTTGTCCAGAGGGCTGAGGAAGGGTTGTTGAGGTGGTTCGGACATGTAGAGAGAATGGAGCGAAACAGAATAACTTCAAGAGTGTATCAGTCTGTAGTGGAAGGAAGGCGGGGTAGGGGTCGGCCTAGGAAGGGTTGGAGGGAGGGGGTAAAGGAGGTTTTGTGTGCGAGGGGCTTGGACTTCCAGCAGGCATGCGTGAGCGTGTTTGATAGGAGTGAATGGAGACAAATGGTTTTTAATACTTGACGTGCTGTTGGAGTGTGAGCAAAGTAACATTTATGAAGGGGTTCAGGGAAACCGGCAGGCCGGACTTGAGTCCTGGAGATGGGAAGTACAGTGCCTGCACTCTGAAGGAGGGGTGTTAATGTTGCAGTTTAAAAACTGTAGTGTAAAGCACCCTTCTGGCAAGACAGTGATGGAGTGAATGATGGTGAAAGTTTTTCTTTTTCGGGCCACCCTGCCTTGGTGGGAATCGGCCAGTGTGATAATAATAAAAAAAAAAATGTATAAAAATAATAGTGCATATAATAATAATAATAATAATACATTATTTAGTTGTGGCTACAGTTAGAGTAAGAGGTAGATGGGAAAAGAGGAAGGTGGCAACAACAAGTAAGAGGGAGGTGAAAGTGTATAAACTAAGGGAGGAGGAAGTTCGGGCGAGATATAAGCGACTATTGGCAGAAAGGTGGGCTAGTGCAAAGATGAGTAGTGGGGGGGTTGAAGAGGGTTGGAATAGTTTTAAAAATGCAGTATTAGAATGTGGGGCAGAAGTTTGTGGTTATAGGAGGGTGGGGGCAGGAGGAAAGAGGAGTGATTGGTGGAATGATGAAGTAAAGGGTGTGATAAAAGAGAAAAAGGTAGCTTACGAGAGGTTTTTACAAAGCAGAAGTGTTATAAGAAGAGCAGAGTATATGGAGAGTAAAAGAAAGGTGAAGAGAGTGGTGAGAGAGTGCAAAAGGAGAGCAGATGAAAGAGTGGGAGAGGCACTGTCAAGAAATTTTAATGAAAATAAGAAAAAATTTTGGAGTGAGTTAAACAAGTTAAGAAAGCCTAGGGAAAGTATGGATTTGTCAGTTAAAAACAGAGTAGGGGAGTTATTAGATGGGGAGAGGGAGGTATTAGGTAGATGGCAAGAATATTTTGAGGAACTTTTAAATGTTGAGGAAGAAAGGGAGGCGGTAATTTCATGCACTGGTCAGGGAGGTATACCATCTTTTAGGAGTGAAGAAGAGCAGAATGTAAGTGTGGGGGAGGTACGCGAGGCATTACGTAGAATGAAAGGGGGTAAAGCAGCTGGAACTGATGGGATCATGACAGAAATGTTAAAAGCAGGGGGGGATATTTATTTATTTATTTATTTATTTATTTAAAAATTTGTGCACACATACAGAGGTACAAAAAATACAGAAAAGAGCAGTATGCCAAAGCCACTTATACTATGCATAGCATTACGGGCTGGCTTAAAATTAACTTAAGATGAACTAAGCAATGATGACATCGGTGATAAAACTTTAATGTAAACAGATTACTATAAAGCACAAGTGAGTATTACAAAGACAGGTCATATGGTTGTATGCATTGTTGTACATTCAGTAGAATGGAGTATTCTGTTAGGTAGTGTATTTAAAAAATAATAAAGTTAGATTGGGTTTTAGGTTTAACATTTATGTGATATAATTGTGAGAAACATTTAAGATATACAATTTATAAGGTTCAGTTATTCAGTATTTATTTGGTTTTGGGTGAGTAAGTGATCTTTGAGAAGAGACTTGAATTTATAAACAGGTAGTGTTTCTTTTATATTTACAGGTAATGAGTTCCAGATTTTAGGGCCTTTTATGTGCATTGAGTTTTTGCATAGTGTGAGATGGACACGAGGAACATCAAAGAGTGATCTGTGCCTTGTGTTATGGTCATGTGTTCTGTTGAGGTTGGCAAGGAGATGTTTAAGGGGAGGGTTAATATCAGAGTTAAGTGTTCTATGTATGTAATAGGTGCAGTAATAAGTATGAATGTTTTGTATGGTGAATAGGTTTAGTGTATTGAATATTGGTGGAGTGTGCTGCCTATAGTGAGAATTTGTTATCATTCTAACTGCAGCCTTTTGTTGGGTAATTAGTGGTCTGAGATGGTTACTTGTTGTTGAGCCCCATGCACAAATTCCATAGGTGAGATAGGGGTAAATAAGAGAGTGATATAGGGCCAGGAGGGCTGACTGTGGAGCATAGTACCGTATCTTCGATAGTATGCCTACAGTCTTGGAAATTTTCTTAGAAATTTGTTGTATATGTGTATGAAATTTGAGTCTATTATCAAGGTGGATTCCTAAGAATTTTCCCTCTGTTAGTTTTGTGATAGGTGATCCGTTTATCATTATGTTAAGAGGGACATCTGTAGCTCTGTTACCAAACTGAATGAAGTAGGTTTTGTCAATGTTTAGTGTAAGTTTGTTAGTCCTCATCCAGGTAGATATTTTCTGTAATTCTGTATTTACAGTATTGGCTAGCGTGACTGGGCTCGGGTGGGAGAAGACGTATGTAGTGTCATCTGCAAATAGTGTGGGTTTGAGTAATTGCGAAGCATTTGGTAGGTCATTTATGTATAGGAGAAAGAGAAGAGGGCCAAGGACACTTCCCTGTGGGACACCAACTGTAATTGGTTGTGCAGAAGAGTTTGCCCCATTTGCATACACATATTGGCTTCTGTTGCTGAGGTATGACTTGAGGTAGTTGAGGGAGTGCCCTCTTATACCATAGTGTGACAATTTTACGTGGAGCAAGTCATGGTTAACTGTATCAAAAGCTTTACGTAAGTCAATGAAGATCCCCAGTGGGACTTCTTTTTTCTCTATTGCAGTGTATATATGTTCTAGCATGTGTATAATAGCATCATTAGTATTTTTATTTGGCCTGAATCCAAATTGGCAGGGGTTGAGTATGTTTTGGGAGATAAGGTAGGAGTAGATTCGTTTATGAATTAATTTTTCGAAGATTTTTGAGAGAGGGTGTAAGTTGGATATTGGCCTATAGTTATTCAACTCTGTTTGGTCTCCTCCTTTGTGGATCGGGTGACCCTTGCTATTTTGAGTACTGTGGGGAAGGTGGAGGATTCAATGGATTTGTTAAAGAGTGTTGCAATGATTGGTGATAGCACTTGTGACACTTTTTTGTATATAAAGGGTGGTAAGGTATTTAAATCTCCTGCCTTGTTTTTTAGCGTGTTGATAATAAGGGAGACTTCGTATGGGTTAGTCGGAGCTAGGAACAGTGTGTTCGGGTAGTTGCCAGTGAGGTAGTCATTTGGTGGGGTATCTGAGCTTGGGATTTTATTGGCAAGGTTTTGTCCTATAGTGGAGAAGAAGTCATTGAGTCTGTTTGCTGTTTCTGTTGGTGGGAGTTGGGGTTCATCTGATTTTGCTAATTTTATTTCGCTATTTCGTGATATCTTTTTTGTTCCTAGAATTTCTGATAGGGTTTTCCAGGTCTTTTTTATATCACCTCGTAAGTTGGATAATCTGTTCTCATAATACAATTTTTTTGCCCTTCTTATCAGGCTGGTTAGGATTGACGAGTAACGTTTTGTTTGGTCTCTGGTTATGTGACCCATTCTGTACTGTTTTTCATATTGGTGTTTTGTATTTATGGATTTGAGAATGCTGGGTGTTAACCAGGGACTGTTCAGTCTCTTAGCTGTCATCTGTTTAGTTTTTTTAGGGCAGTGCTTGTTATAGAGGTATTGGGTCTTTTTTAGAAAATTATTAATACATTCGTCAATATCTGTATAGATTTCTAGCTCAGTGTGCCAGTCAATGTTTGCTACTGCTGTTGTGAAGTTATTAATGGCTGCCTCATTGTGAAGTCTGAAGGTGACTTTAGTAGTGTCTTGGGGTAATTTACCAAGAGTTGTTATGAGAAAAGTAGGGTAGTGGTCTGTGGTATTATCTGTAATTATGCCTGATTTTAAAGGGGATATGGTGTTGGTCCAGATGTGGTCAAGTAGGGAAACACTAGTCTCTGTAACTCTTGTAGGTTTTGTTACTGTTGGTAGCAACATACAGTTACTCATTGTGTTTGTGAATTCAGTAACGTGTGGGTCCTGGTCTTGCAGGAGATTTATATTGAAGTCACCTGAGAGTAGTAAGTGATCTTTGTTCATGCGTGCATCAGTTATCATACTTCCTAGGTTTTGACTAAATTGGCTAATGTTTGACTGTGGAACTCTGTAAATGTTTATCAATGTGAGAGGTTTTTGTAGGTATTTGGATTTGAATTTGGCTATTATATATTCCCCATGTTCATCCCTTGTGCAAGTATTAGTGATACATTCTAGTTGGTCTGAGTAGTATATGGCTGTGCCACCCCCTTGTTGGTCTGGCCTACAGTTGTGTATGGCTGTGTAACCAGGAATGGCATAGACATCTGTACTATCAGGCTTTAGCCAGGTTTCAGTTAGTGTAATGATGGACATATTGGCATGTAAGGAATTTAGTAATGCTATGTTGGAGTGGTTGGTACTTTTGTTTAATAAATGTATGAAAGAGGGGAAGGTACCTAGGGATTTGCAGAGAGCATGTATAGTCCCTTTATATAAAGGGAAAGGGGACAAAAGAGATTGTAAAAATTATAGAGGAATAAGTTTATTGGGTATACCAGGAAAAGTGTACGGTAGGGTTATAATTGAAAGAATTAGAGGTAAGACAGAATGTAGGATTGCGGATGAGCAAGGAGGTTTCAGAGTGGGTAGGGGATGTGTAGGTCAAGTGTTTACATTGAAGCATGTATGTGAACAGTATTTAGATAAAGGTAGGGAAGTTTATATTGCGTTTATGGATTTAGAAAAGGCATATGATAGAGTGCATAGGGGAGCAATGTGGCAGATGTTGCAAGTATATGGAATAGGTGGTAAGTTACTAAATGCTGTAAAGAGTTTTTATGAGGATAGTGAGGCTCAGGTTAGGGTGTGTAGAAGAGAGGGAGACTACTTCCCGGTAAAAGTAGGTCTTAGACAGGGATGTGTAATGTCACCATGGTTGTTTAATATATTTATAGATGGGGTTGTAAAAGAAGTAAATGCTAGGGTGTTCGGGAGAGGGGTGGGATTAAATTATGGGGAATCAAATTCAAAATGGGAATTAACACAGTTACTTTTTACTGATGATACTGTGCTTATGGGAGATTCTAAAGAAAAATTGCAAAGGTTAGTGGATGAGTTTGGGAATGTGTGTAAAGGTAGAAAGTTGAAAGTGAACATAGAAAAGAGTAAGGTGATGAGGGTATCAAATGATTTAGATAAAGAAAAATTGGATATCAAATTGGGGAGGAGGACTATGGAAGAAGTGAATGTTTTCAGATACTTGGGAGTTGACGTGTTGGCGGATGGATTTATGAAGGATGAGGTTAATCATAGAATTGATGAGGGAAAAGAGGTGAGTGGTGCATTGAGGTATATGTGGAGTCAAAAAACGTTATCTATGGAGGCAAAGAAGGGAATGTATGAAAGTATAGTAGTACCAACACTCTTATATGGGTGTGAAGCTTGGGTGGTAAATGCAGCAGCGAGGAGACGGTTGGAGGCAGTGGAGATGTCCTGTCTAAGGGCAATGTGTGGTGTAAATATTATGCAGAAAATTTGGAGTGTGGAAATTAGGAAAAGGTGTGGAGTTAATAAAAGTATTAGTCAGAGGGCAGAAGAGGGGTTGTTGAGGTGGTTTGGTCATTTAGAGAGAATGGATCAAAGTAGAATGACATGGAAAGCATATAAATCTATAGGGTAAGGAAGGCGAGGTAGGGGTTGTCCTCGAAAGGGTTGGAGAGAGGGGGTAAAGGAGGTTTTGTGGGCAAGGGGCTTGGACTTCCAGCAAGCGTGCGTGAGCGTGTTAGATAGGAGTGAATGGAGACGAATGGTATTTGGGACCTGACGATCTGTTGGAGTGTGAGCAGGGTAATATTTAGTGAAGGGATTCAGGGAAACCGGTTATTTTCATATAGTCGGACTTGAGTCCTGGAAATGGGAAGTACAATGCCTGCACTTTAAAGGAGGGGTTTGGGATATTGGCAGTTTGGAGGGATATGTTGTGTATCTTTATATGTATATGCTTCTAAACTGTTGTATTCTGAGCCCCTCTGCAAAAACAGTGATTATGTGTGAGTGTGGTGAAAGTGTTGAATGATGATGAAAGCATTTTCTTTTTGGGGATTTTCTTTCTTTTTTGGGTCACCCTGCCTCGGTGGGAGACGGCCGACTTGTTGAAAAAAAAAAAATAAAAAATGATACATGTACATACAATAATAACGTACTAGTATAATGATGATTATAATAATAGACAGCTTCAAAAGGCTGTCACTAGATGGCAGTGAATACCACAACACTGCAGGAGCAGATATGGCTGCCTCCACCTTCTCACATAATGACATAGTATTTTATTTATTCTAGAATATATATCAGGTTTCTTTGTTATTTATATTGTTTATTATGTCATATTAGTGGAATTTTGATAGATAAGCTGTAGAGTTGAAATTAGCAAAATATTGAAGTACTTTGTCGTGCCTCCTGAGAGCTGGAATGGATTAATTGCATTTCAGTTAATTTAAATGAGGAAAATTGACTTATCATATGAGCAAAACGGGATACAAGCAAGGTCATGGAACGGATTAAGCTCGTAAGTAGAGGTTTCACTGTATTTGCATGTACATGCAAGTGTAATGTGACCTAAATGTAAGTAGAAGTAACAAGACATACCTGAAATCTTAAATGTTTATGAGACAGATAAAAGACACCAGCAATCCTACCATCATGTAAAACAATTACAGGCTTACGTTTTGCACTCACCTGGCAGGATGGTAGTACTTCCCTGGGTGGTTGCTGTCTACCAACATACTACCTAGGATAGGTAAGTTATTTGTAAAATTATTAAGAATATATATATTATGAGCAGTGTCATAAAAAGATGAAGGTTAGCATTAGAAGTGGCATCTAGTGCTAACTTGAGGCATTGCTTTTTTTTATGAATAATAGCTATGACTTGCTCAAGTTATTTATGTATTTAATATAATGAGTACTTGATGCTGGCAGTACATACTGTAATATTGGTGGTTATGTTATGGGGAAGTGGAATAAGAATCTTTCCTCCGTAAGCCATGCGTATTGTAAAAGTCAACTAAAATGCCGGGAACAATGGGCTAGTAACCCCTTTTCCTGTAAAGATTACTAAAAAGAATAAGAAGAAGAAAATTGTCAAAGTGGGAAGTCTGAATGTGCATGGATGTTGTGCAGATGATAAGAAAGAGATGATTGTGGATGTTATGAATGAGAAGAAGCTGGATGTCCTGGCTTTAAGTGAAACAAAGCTGAAGGGGGTGGGAGAGTTTCAATGGAGAGGAATAAATGGGATTAGGTCAGGGGTTTCAAATAGAGTTAGAGCTAAAGAAGGAGTAACAATAATGTTGAAGGATAAGCTATGGCAGGAAAAGAGGGACTATAAATGTATTAATTCAAGGATTATGTGGAGTAAAATAAAGATTGGATGTGAAAAGTGGGTTATAATAAGCGTGTATGCACCTGGAGAAGAGAGAAGTGTAGAGGAGAGAGAGAGATTTTGGGAAATGTTGAGTGAATGCATGGGGAGTTTTGAATCAAGTGTGAGAGTAATGGTGGTTGGGGATTTCAATGCTAAAGTGGGTAAAAATGTTAAGGAGGGAGTAGTAGGTAAATTTGGGGTGCCAGGGGTAAATGTAAATGGTGAGCCTTTAATTGAGCTATGTGTAGAAAGAGATTTGGTAATAAGTAATACATATTTTATGAAAAAGAGGATAAATAAATATACAAGGTATGATGTAGCACGTAATGAAAGTAGTTTATTAGATTATGTATTGGTGGATAAAAGGTTGATGGGTAGGCTCCAGGATGTACATGTTTATAGAGGGGCAACTGATATATCGGATCATTATTTAGTTGTAGCTACAGTTAGAGTAAGAGGTAGATGGGAAAAGAGGAAGGTGGCAACAACAAGTAAGAGGGAGGTGAAAGTGTATAAACTAAGGGAGGAGGAAGTTCGGGTGAGATATAAGCAACTATTGGCAGAAAGGTGGGCTAGTGCAAAGATGAGTAGTGGGGGGGTTGAAGAGGGTTGGAATAGTTTTAAAAATGCAGTATTAGAATGTGGGGCAGAAGTTTGTGGTTATAGGAGGGTGGGGGCAGGAGGAAAGAGGAGTGATTGGTGGAATGATGAAGTAAAGGGTGTGATAAAAGAGAAAAAGGTAGCTTATGAGAGGTTTTTACAAAGCAAAAGTGTTATAAAAAGAGCAGAGTATATGGAGAGTAAAAGAAAGGTGAAGAGAGTGGTGAAAGAGTGCAAAAGGAGAGCAGATGATAGAGTGGGAGAGGCACTGTCAAGAAATTTAAATGAAAATAAGAAAAAATTTTGGAGTGAGTTAAACAAGTTAAGAAAGCCTAGGGAAAGTATGGATTTGTCAGTTAAAAACAGAGTAGGGGAATTAGTAGATGGGGAAATGGAGGTATTAGGTAGATGGTGAGAATATTTTGAGGAACTTTTAAATGTTGAGGAAGAAAGGGAGGTGGTAATTTCATGCACTGGCCAGGGAGGTATACCATCTTTTAGGAGTGAAGAAGAGCAGAATGTAAGTGTTGTGGAGGTATGTGAGGCATTACGTAGAATGAATGGGGGTAAAGCAGCTGGAACTGATGGGATCATGACAGAAATGTTAAAAGCAGGGGGGGATATAGTGTTGGAGTGGTTGGTACTTTTGTTTAATAAATGTATGAAAGAGGGGAAGGTACCTAGGGATTGGCGGAGAGCATGTATAGTCCCTTTATATAAAGGGAAAGGGGACAAAAGAGATTGTAAAAATTATAGAGGAATAAGTTTACTGAGTATACCAGGAAAAGTATATGGTAGGGTTATAATTGAAAGAATTAGAGGTAAGACAGAATGTAGGATTGCGGATGAGCAGGGAGGCTTCAGAGTGGGTAGGGGATGTGTAGATCAAGTGTTTACATTGAAGCATATATGTGAACAGTATTTAGATAAAGGTAGGGAAGTTTTTATTGCATTTATGGATTTAGAAAAGGCATATGATAGAGTGGATAGAGGAGCAATGTGGCAGATGTTGCAAGTATATGGAATAGATGGTAAGTTACTAAATGCTGTTAAGAGTTTTTATGAGGATAGTGAGGCTCAGGTTAGGGTGTGTAGAAGAGAGGGAGACTACTTCCCGGTAAAAGTAGGTCTTAGACAGGGATGTGTAATGTCACCATGGTTGTTTAACCCTTTCAGGGTCCAAGGCCAAAATCTGAAGTCACGCACCAGTGTCCAAGAAATTTTGAAAAAAAAAAAAATTATTTTTTCTTACAGAATTAAAGAGCATATTTTTGTGAAGGTAATAAAACAAAAAAAATTAGAATCTGATCAGTACTTACCGAGATACAGTGCCAAGAAGTTTGTAGAAAATGATGTGGTGGCGGCAACATCGACGAATTCCACATACGCGTATTATATTATTTTGTTGTTTTAGTTGTTTTTTCTTTTCTTTTCCAATTTTTTTCTATTCCTACTAACATTTGGGGCCTGAGAGACCAATACTGTATATAATGTATATATATAAACTCACTGTATTGAACACAATAACCGCACTAAAGTTATTATCATATTATTGTTTACCACTGTTGTTTATTACAATAAACATGCACAAATATTGTATAATACTAATGTTCTATCATATATTTACATATTTACAATCACTGGACATGGTTTTAGAACTGCTGGAGCTTGTGGAACTCCTTGAAACAAGGCACCATGCACAGAGGCACCTTACATTCCTCACACATAAACCGAGTGTCTTTGCGTCTTTGTTGCCGTCGTTTTGTTTGTGCACAGACAATGCATCTCTTCTGAGCAAATTTCTTTTGAGTTGAAGGAAGCTGTATTATGAAATGATCACCTTCTCTTCTCAAACGCTTGGGTATATTGTGATGAATTCGAGGACCATGTTGTATTGCAGGTGTTGTTACCTGGTACTTCATTATGAGTTGTCTGACAACAGACAAACAAAATTCACCATACGGTGGTCTGTTACCAGTCTTTATTTGGTACATATTATATGCATTCAGCATTGAAATGTCCATGAGATGGAAGAAAAGTTTCATGTACCACTTGTAACTCTTACGAACACAGTCAACAAAACCAATCTGCATGTCACACTTGTCAACCAAGCGCATGTTTTGTGTATAATCAATCACTGTCACTGGTTTTCGAATACGTTCATTAGTCACTCGATCAACTTTGCCACTGTCTTGCATTTCATTACGGTGAATGGTTGTCAACAATGTGACATCTCGTTTGTCATGCCACCGTAATGCCATGATGTCATTGGCAGTAAACACCTGCACGTCATCACCACGAACACCTGCGTTGAGCCTGGGCATATGTTTACGATTAGAACGCACTGTGCCACACACATCTGTCTTGTTCACTCGCATGAAATCACTGAGTAATGGGCTTGTGTACCAGTTATCGGTATATAATGTATGGCCCTTACCAAGATAAGGTGCCATCATGTTTCTCACTACGTCACCTGATATACCCAATAACATCTTGGTATCTTTCAATGTTTTACTACCCGTGTATACAACAATATCCAACACCAGGCCACTGTCACAATCACAGAGTACAAACAATTTTATACCAAAGCGGTTCCTCTTGCTCGGTATATACTGCTTGAATGACAGTCTACCTTTGAACAAAATCAAAGACTCGTCAATTACAAGATTCTTGAATGGATAAAAGTATATCCTGAACTTTTGTTTGAGATACATGAAAACATTTCTAATCTTGTATAACCTGTCACTTCTGTCAGGCCTGGTTTTGTCAGAGAAGTGCAACATACGTAACAGTAAGATAAACCTGTTCACTGGTATTATTTCACTGAAGGATGGGGTACAAATTAGCCGATCTGTGGACCAGTATGCTTTTATATTATGCTTATAGACGTGAGGCATAAGCATTATTGTTGCAAAAAGCAAATACATTTCTGCAACAGTCGTCTCTTTCCACCTGTGTAGTCTTGACTGTGGTGATAAGATCGTATTTGCCATGGTGTACTGAAAATACTTATTACTTTCCCTGACAATAATTTCCATCAATGGCTGGTCAAAGAATAATTCAAAGAATTCCAGTTCATTGGCCGTGGTTCCAAGGGGACAGGTAGGTAGAATTCCACTTTGCGAGTCATCAAAGTGGTGAGGGCTGGGAACAAAATTGGGATTTTGCTGCCAATCCCAGATACGGTTTGCTGGTGGATACTGGACATCATAGGCTGGTTGTACGGGTGGTTGTGGCGGGCTGGTGGGTGACGCTCCGCTTTGTCCTTGAACTGACGAGTCAGCAGCGTGGGTTCCCGCGTGGCACAGCGAGTCACGCATGGCGGTGCCACTACCACCACCAGCCCCACTAACACCATCCACTGATGTCTGTGGCCCATCCATGCCAAGTGTAGCCACATCATCCTCACTATCACTACCTAAAACGGGTGTAGGGCCACGGGATGTACTCCGGGATGTACTCCGGGATGAACTCCGTCCCCTGGGCACAGCATAGGGTACACTACCCGAGCGCATGCGGCGGCGAACATACCGACGCTTCACTGGTGAATATGTTTCCTCACTATCACTACTCGAATGATCGTCGAGCGCAATAAAATCACAATCCACGTCAGAATCATCGTCATTACTGAAGTCAGAGGCCAGGCCACGGGAAAATATTAGTTTTCTCTTACGTTTAGGAACACCCGACCGTGAGTCACGAGTGCCCACACCAGAGGTAGAAGGTCGAGGATCGTCGGGGTTTTCTGCACTATTATCGATATCCTGGTCATTATTTTCGGTCACTAACTGATCAAAGCCGTAGAATTCGTCTTCATTTCCACTTCCATCAGTGTCAGAACTATCAGACAGGAAGAGGAGAGTCCCAATTTTCCGGGGAGTGAGAGCTGACTTGCGACGAGACATGGTGAACAAGGGTGACTGAGCCGGCGTTCCCACAATGCTATGCAGGCGCCTAGATTTTTTGTTTACGGCGCACACCCACGGCGCAGACCCATTCTCTCATATGTAGGCCTATGAGCGCTTTCGCGCTAAATTTGACGGCGCTAGAATTTTGGCGTAGATCTACGGTTTGGACACTCACCGACCAGCCGTAGATCTACGGGACGGACCCTGAAAGGGTTAATATATTTATAGATGGGGTTGTAAAGGAAGTAAATGCTAGGGTGTTCGGGAGTGGGGTGGGATTAAATTTTGGGGAATCAAATTCAAAATGGGAATTGACACAGTTACTTTTTGCTGATGATACTGTGCTTATGGGAGATTCTAAAGAAAAATTGCAAAGGTTAGTGGATGAGTTTGGGAATGTGTGTAAAGGTAGAAAGTTGAAAGTGAACATAGAAAAGAGTAAGGTGATGAGGGTGTCAAATGATTTAGATAAAGAAAAATTGGATATCAAATTGGGGAGGAGGAGTATGGAAGAAGTGAATGTTTTCAGATACTTGGGAGTTGACGTGTCGGCGGATGGATTTATGAAGGATGAGGTTAATCATAGAATTGATGAGGGGAAAAAGGTGAGTGGTGCGTTGAGGTATATGTGGAGTCAAAAAACGTTATCTATGGAGGCAAAGAAGGGAATGTATGAAAGTATAGTAGTACCAACACTCTTATATGGGTGTGAAGCTTGGGTGGTAAATGCAGCAGCAAGGAGACGGTTGGAGGCAGTGAAGATGTCCTGTTTAAGGGCAATGTGTGGTGTAAATATTATGCAGAAAATTCGGAGTGTGGAAATTAGGAAAAGGTGTGGAGTTAATAAAAGTATTAGTTAGAGGGCAGAAGAGGGGTTGTTGAGGTGGTTTGGTCATTAAGAGAGAATGGATCAAAGTAGAATGACATGGAAAGCATATAAATCTATAGGGGAAGGAAGGCGGGGTAGGGGTCGTCCTCGAAAGGGTTGGAGAGAGGGGGTAAAGGAGGTTTTGTGGGCAAGGGGCTTGGACTTCTAGCAAGCGCGTGAGCGTGTTAGATAGGAGTGAATTACCTGTTGTTTACCTGGAGAGAGTTCCGGGGGTCAACGCCCCCGCGGCCCGGTCTGTGACCAGGCCTCCTGGTGGATCAGAGCCTGATCAACCAGGTTGTTGCTGCTGGCTGCACGCAAACCAACGTACGAGCCACAGCCCGGCTGGTCAGGAACCGACTTTAGGTGCTTGTCCAGTGCCAGCTTGAAGACTGCCAGGGGTCTGTTGGTAATCCCCCTTTTGTATGCTGGGAGGCAGTTGAACAGTCTTGGGCCCCTGACACTTATTGTAGAATGGAGACGAATGGTACTTGGGACCTGACGATCTGTTGGAGTGTGAGCAGGGTAATATTTAGTGAAGGGATTCAGGGAAACCGGTTATTTTTATATAGTTGGACTTGAGTCCTGGAAATGGGAAGTACAATGCCTGCACTTTAAAGGAGGGGTTTGGGATATTGGCAGTTTGGAGGGATATGTTGTGTGTCTTTATATGTGTATGCTTCTAAACTGTTGTATTCTGAGCACCTCTGCAAAAACAGTGATAATGTGTGAGTGAGGTGAAAGTGTTGAATGATGATGAAAGTATTTTCTTTTTGGGGATTTTCTTTCTTTTTTTTTGGGGTCACCCTGCCTCGGTGGGTCAGCCTGCCTCGGTGGGAGACGGTCGACTTGTTGAAAAAAAAAAAAATGTATGTGGTACACAGTAGTCTCAAGGATTCCTCATTTATGTGTTTGAAAGTTTTTTGTTTTTTTTCAACCTTGTATATGTCACTGAAGTGTTCCTGTTTATGTGTTATACGTGAAAAGTTCTGGGTGATATTAATCCCTAGTTCCTGTCTTTGTCTTGACTTTATAACATCTACATCTCAGACTCTTAAACAAACATACAGAGCTTGATCATTAAAATATTCAACATAAGTCTGAACAGTAGCTGGAAAAGATGTACAGCATACTGCAACATATGTTCATGCATGCCCTTACTTCATAGAGAAAAAACAGATTTCTTAAAGGACTCATTTATTTTTGGTGAATATTGTTTTTCAGTTTTTGACAAGTGCAGAAATGATTTTAGGTTTTGTTATTGTTTGTACATTATACATATTGTTTGATGCTTGTTCCTTCATAATCTGGGATGCTAAATGTTAAGATTGCAAACAAGAGGAGAGGTCAAATAAAAATATTGAACAATACTCATATAGGGGTCCTGTCAACATACAACTGCCCCAAGTTACGTTTGCACTTTAAAATGTGGCACTTTGGAGGCAGTTAGTATTTTACAATCTCTCAGCCATAGTACACATATCTGTGAAATGTAAGTATCATTTACATATTATTTTCTGTGCCAACAGTTTGTTTGCAAGTTGAAAATCCAGGAATGTAACTTGTGTGTATGTGGGGAACCTTCTGTGTGTAGAAAGTTTCAAAGCTGATGCAAGTACTGTAATAAGGAAGGTAATTCAGATTTTACCACCAAAGTGGCTAGTTTATTGTGCACCCCATATCCATCCTGTGTATCCTATGTATCCTGTGAATACACTAAAGTCCAAGGGACGGCCCCAAAAGGAGTTAATAGGAGTACACTTAGATTTATATCCACAGTTCACTTATTTGTTAAAAGCAAATTTAGGACATTTGCTTAATATATCCGGTATATTATATTCATCCTAGGTAGTAGGTTGGTAAACAGCAACCGCCCAGGGAGGTACTACCGTCCTGCCAAGTGAGTGTATAACGAAAACCTGTAATTGTTTTACATGATGGTAGGATTGCTGGTGTCTTTTGTCTGTCTCATAAACATGCAACATTTCAGGTATGTCTTGCTACTTCTACTTACACTTAGGTCACACTACACATACACGTACAAGTGTATATATACACACCCCTCTGGGTATTCTTCTATTTTCTTTCTAGTTCTTGTTCTTGTTTATTTCCTCTTATCTCCATGGGGAAGTGGAACAGAATTCTTCCTCCGTAAGCCATGCGTGTTGTAAGAGTCGACTAAAATGCCGGGAGCAAGGGGCTAGTAACCCCTTCTCTCATATAAATTACTAAATTTAAAAGAGAAAATTTCGTTTTTCTTTTTGGGCCACCCTGCCTTGGTGGGATATGGCCAGTGTGTTGAAAGAAAGAAAGAATTATATTCATTAATAACATATCTTGACATGTCACATAGGTTATTATACTGCCTATCTCTATATTCCTCAATAAGTGGACAATTAAGCACTTAGTGTTGAAGAACAGATTTAGCAAATAACTTGCCACATCTGAAATGTGTAAAGTACACATAGTATTGATGAACTTTTTCCAGTAACTGTGTTTTTGTGGAAAGGAAAAAGTGAGATCATATAAATTTACAATTTTTTTAATTAGCAATGAAATATAATCAGAATGAGTTAAGAGGATAACAGTACAGTACAGTAGTATACGAAGCAGACCACATTAAAAACATCTGTGAGGTTGTGTATGACTGTTTACTCAAGTCTGGTCAACCAGACATAAGTCCTGGAGGCGGGAAGTACAGTAGACCCCCGGATTTCATAATTAATCTATTCCAGAAGGTTGGCCGAAATCCGAAATGGCCAAAAACCAAAGTAATATTTCCCATAAGAAATAATGTAAATCCAATTAATTCATTCCAGACACCCAAAAATATTAACAAAAATAAATTTTGTAGAGAATAACCATAGTTTTACATACAGAAATCAATGAGAAATAAATGCAACTGACTAATTTTTATGATAAATGAACATTACATGCCTTTATTGAAGACTCTTGTTGGTGAGTAGTATTTATTTGTAGTCCCAGAAGGCCTACATCCCAGGTATATACCTACCGGCTACATACACTGTGGCCTACAGCCATATTATTACCATTGACATAACATGTTCACTGAGTTTTATCGTTTCTAACAGCTACCTTTAGATGCCATCATAAACAAAGGGAGAAGTAATGAATAATTCATGCCTTATGTACCATTAAGGGCGGTTACTGGGCCAACACAGATTCATACACTTTTTCTCTGAAGCTGGATCAGAGAAAACATAATGTTTTCCTTCCACCGACTACCACCCCGTGGAGCAAGTCATGGTCAACTGAATAGCTATGTGTATAATAGCATCATAAAATCCAAATTGGCAGGGGTTGAGTATGTTTTGGGAGATAAGGTAGGAGTAGATTCATTGAGTACTGTAGGGAAGGTGGAGGATTCAATGGATTTGTTAAAGAGTGTTGCAATGATTGGTGATAGCATGTTTACTGAGTATGCTATGTTTTTATAATTTTTGAAGAAAATATCATAGACGGATTAATGAAAATGTGTGTATTAACATAAAATAAGACAATTAACCCTTTGGGGGTTTCGGACGTACTAGTACGTCTTACGACCCATGATTCTAGCCCCCTCAAATCTAGTGAGAGAAAGCTGGTAGGCCTACATATGAAAGAATGGGTCTATGTGGTCAGTGTGCATAGTATAAAAAAAATTTTGCAGCACACAGTGCGCAATGAGAAAAAAAAATTTGACCATATTTTTGGATTAAAACAGCGACTTTGCACTGTATTTTCACATGGTATTTATTGTTGTATTCTAGTTTTCTTGGTCTCATTTTATAGAATGGAAGACATATGACAGAAATTGAGATGATTTTGACTGGTTATACAATGAAAAGTACCTTGAAATTGAGCTCAAATTAGCAGAAATGTTCGATTTTTACCAAAGTTCAAAAGTAAACAAATCATGCCAAGCATCCAATACACATCAACTGGTGAGTCTAATATTCTTTCACAAGTGTGCTGATATTATTTATACCATTTCTACACTAATGCAGTAGTCTGCATAACAGTAAATCTTATTTCTTTTGTAACAAAAAAAATTTGAAGTTGAAAGTTAAAGAAATATAAGAGGGGCCTGGTGATGTGACTAACGAACAGAGAACTTGTTATTTTAGTGCCAGGAATGTCTTTCTTGTTTATTCTGGACCCTATTCAGAAATTGGCATCTTTTGAAATTTGTGTGAAATTGGCAAAATTGCTAAATTCTGACCACTTTATTGGATAGTTGAAATTGGTAAATGGGTGCTTTCTTGTACTCATTCGATAGAAAAAATGGAGTTTTAGCTAAGTAGTTATGATTTTTGTCGACTAGTACACTGGAATTGGCCGGAAATAGGGCTCAAAGTGGGCAAAATCGCCGATGCGTAAACATCGTTGAGACTGCTAACTTTGCGAGAGGATAATTCCGTAAGTTTTCCATCAAATTTCATACTTTTGGTGTCATTATGATCGGGAAAAGATTCTCTATCTTTTCATAAGAATTTTTTTTTTTTTTTTTGAAATTTGGTCAACCCTGAGAACAAGTTGCTGGGAGGACCTGTCGACCCCCAAAGGGTTAATGTGCCCAAGAGTGATTATTTTTAAGTACTGTAAGTATTACTATGGCGTTAAGACTAGAGGGACACTGAGTAACAAAGACATGTTTATATGCTATGTAACATGTTTCTTACATAATTTTGAAGAAAATATCATAGATGAATTAATGAAAATGTCTGTATTAACCTAAAATAAGACATTTAATGTGCCCAAGAGTGATTATTATTAGACATACATTGCATGTAAACTTTGCTTGTTTATATTCTATGTAACATGTTTCTTATATAATTCTTCTTCTTCTTCTTTCAACAAACCAGCCGTATCCCACCAAGGCAGGGTGGCCCAAAAAGAAAAACAAAGGTTTCTCTTTTTAAATTTAGTAATTTATACGGGAGAAGGGGTTACTAGCCCCTTACTCCCGGCATTTTAGTCGCCTCTTATAACACGCATGGCTTACGGAGGAAGAATTCTGTCCCACTTCCCCATGGAGATAAGAGGAAATAAACAAGAACAAGAACTAGAAAGAAAATAGAAGAAAACTCAGAGGGGTATGTATATATATGCTTGTACATGTATGTGTAGTGTGACCTAAGTGTAAGTAGAAGTAGCAAGATGTACCTGAAATCTTGCATGTTTATGAGACAGAAAAAAGACACCAGCAATCCTACCATCATGTAAAACAATTACAGGCTTCTGTTTTACACTCACCTGGCAGGACGGTAGTACCTCCCTGGGTGGTTGCTGTCTACCAACATACTACCTTGTTATATAATTTTTTTTTTTATTATTTTTTTATTATCACACCGGCCGATTCCCACCAAGGCAGGGTGGCCCGAAAAAGAAAAACTTTCACCATCATTCACTCCATCACTGTCTTGCCAGAAGGGTGCTTTACACTACAGTTTTTAAACTGCAACATTAACACCCCTCCTTCAGAGTGCAGGCACTGTACTTCCCATCTCCAGGACTCAAGTCCGGCCTGCCGGTTTCCCTGAATCCCTTCATAAATGTTACTTTGCTCACACTCCAACAGCACGTCAAGTATTAAAAACCATTTGTCTCCATTCACTCCTATCAAACACGCTCACGCATGCCTGCTGGAAGTCCAAGCCCCTCGCACACAAAACCTCCTTTACCCCCTCCCTCCAACCCTTCCTAGGCCGACCCCTACCCCGCCTTCCTTCCACTACAGACTGATACACTCTTGAAGTCATTCTGTTTCGCTCCATTCTCTCTACATGTCCGAACCACCTCAACAACCCTTCCTCAGCCCTCTGGACAACAGTTTTGGTAATCCCGCACCTCCTCCTAACTTCCAAACTACGAATTCTCTGCATTATATTCACACCACACATTGCCCTCAGACATGACATCTCCACTGCCTCCAGCCTTCTCCTCGCTGCAACATTCATCACCCACGCTTCACACCCATATAAGAGCGTTGGTAAAACTATACTCTCATACATTCCCCTCTTTGCCTCCAAGGACAAAGTTCTTTGTCTCCACAGACTCCTAAGTGCACCACTCACTCTTTTTCCCTCATCAATTCTATGATTCACCTCATCTTTCATAGACCCATCCGCTGACACGTCCACTCCCAAATATCTGAATACGTTCACCTCCTCCATACTCTCTCCCTCCAATCTGATATTCAATCTTTCATCACCTAATCTTTTTGTTATCCTCATAACCTTACTCTTTCCTGTATTCACCTTTAATTTTCTTCTTTTGCACACCCTACCAAATTCATCCACCAATCTCTGCAACTTCTCTTCAGAATCTCCCAAGAGCACAGTGTCATCAGCAAAGAGCAGCTGTGACAACTCCCACTTTGTGTGTGATTCTTTATCTTTTAACTCCACCCCTCTTGCCAAGACCCTCGCATTTACTTCTCTTACAACCCCATCTATAAATATATTAAACAACCACGGTGACATCACACATCCTTGTCTAAGGCCTACTTTTACTGGGAAAAAATTTCCCTCTTTCCTACATACTCTAACTTGAGCCTCACTATCCTCGTAAAAACTCTTCACTGCTTTCAGTAACCTACCTCCTACACCATACACTTGCAACATCTGCCACATTGCCCCCCTATCCACCCTGTCATACGCCTTTTCCAAATCCATAAATGCCACAAAGACCTCTTTAGCCTTATCTAAATACTGTTCACTTATATGTTTCACTGTAAACACCTGGTCCACACACCCCCTACCTTTCCTAAAGCCTCCTTGTTCATCTGCTATCCTATTCTCCGTCTTACTCTTAATTCTTTCAATTATAACTCTACCATACACTTTACCAGGTACACTCAACAGACTTATCCCCCTATAATTTTTGCACTCTCTTTTATCCCCTTTGCCTTTATACAAAGGAACTATGCATGCTCTCTGCCAATCCCTAGGTACCTTACCCTCTTCCATACATTTATTAAATAATTGCACCAACCACTCCAAAACTATATCCCCACCTGCTTTTAACATTTCTATCTTTATCCCATCAATCCCGGCTGCCTTACCCCCTTTCATTTTACCTACTGCCTCACGAACTTCCCCCACACTCACAACTGGCTCTTCCTCACTCCTACAAGATGTTATTCCTCCTTGCCCTATACACGAAATCACAGCTTCCCTATCTTCATCAACATTTAACAATTCCTCAAAATATTCCTTCCATCTTCCCAATACCTCTAACTCTCCATTTAATAACTCTCCTCTCCTATTTTTAACTGACAAATCCATTTGTTCTCTAGGCTTTCTTAACTTGTTAATCTCACTCCAAAACTTTTTCTTATTTTCAACAAAATTTGTTGATAACATCTCACCCACTCTCTCATTTGCTCTCTTTTTACATTGCTTCACCACTCTCTTAACTTCTCTCTTTTTCTCCATATACTCTTCCCTCCTTGCATCACTTCTACTTTGTAAAAACTTCTCATATGCTAACTTTTTCTCCCTTACTACTCTCTTTACATCATCATTCCACCAATCGCTCCTCTTCCCTCCTGCACCCACTTTCCTGTAACCACAAACTTCTGCTGAACACTCTAACACTACATTTTTAAACCTACCCCATACCTCTTCGACCCCATTGCCTATGCTCTCATTAGCCCATCTATCCTCCAATAGCTGTTTATATCTTACCCTAACTGCCTCCTCTTTTAGTTTATAAACCTTCACCTCTCTCTTCCCTGATGCTTCTATTCTCCTTGTATCCCATCTACCTTTTACTCTCAGTGTAGCTACAACTAGAAAGTGATCTGATATATCTGTGGCCCCTCTATAAACATGTACATCCTGAAGTCTACTCAACAGTCTTTTATCTACCAATACATAATCCAACAAACTACTGTCATTTCGCCCTACATCATATCGTGTATACTTATTTATCCTCTTTTTCTTAAAATATGTATTACCTATAACTAAACCCCTTTCTATACAAAGTTCAATCAAAGGGCTCCCATTATCATTTACACCTGGCACCCCAAACTTACCTACCACACCCTCTCTAAAAGTTTCTCCTACTTTAGCATTCAAGTCCCCTACCACAATTACTCTCTCACTTGGTTCAAAGGCTCCTATACATTCACTTAACATCTCCCAAAATCTCTCTCTCTCCTCTGCATTCCTCTCTTCTCCAGGTGCATACACGCTTATTATGACCCACTTCTCGCATCCAACCTTTACTTTAATCCACATAATTCTTGAATTTACACATTCATATTCTCTTTTCTCCTTCCATAACTGATCATTTAACATTACTGCTACCCCTTCCTTTGCTCTAACTCTCTCAGATACTCCAGATTTAATCCCATTTATTTCCCCCCACTGAAACTCTCCTACCCCCTTCAGCTTTGTTTCGCTTAGGGCCAGGACATCCAACTTCTTTTCATTCATAACATCAGCAATCATCTGTTTCTTGTCATCCACACTACATCCACGCACATTTAAGCAACCCAGTTTTATAAAGTTTTTCTTCTCTTTTTTAGTAATTGTATACAGGAGAAGGGGTTACTAGCCCATTGCTCCCGGCATTTTAGTCGCCTCATACGACACGCATGGCTTACGGAGGAAAGATTCTTTTCCACTTCCCCATGGACAATAGAAGAAATAAAAAAGAACAAGAGCTATTTAGAAAAAGGAGAAAAACCTAGATGTATGTATATATATATATATGCATGTGCGTGTCTGTGAAGTGTGACCAAAGTGTAAGTAGGAGTAGCAAGATATCCCTGTTATCTTAGCGTTTTTATGAGACAGAAAAAGATGGATTAATGAAAATGTCTATATTTATGTAAAATAAGACATTTAATGTGCCCAAGAGTGAGTCATGAACGTATGAGCGGCCCGGGCAGATGCGTCTGGTACCAACGATTTCTGAGCGGATGTACGAAACCCGTGGGGAAATTTCACCAAAAAAGGCGCTCGAAATCTGAATTGTACAATTTCCACACCGGCCAAAAGCTGGGGGTTCACTGTACAGTGCCTGTACACTGAAGGAGGGTGGTAGTGATGCAGTTCAGAGGGTCATCTAAACTGCAGTGTCAGCATGCTTCTGATAAGATGGTAATTGAATGAATGACAGTGAATGTTACCTCTTTTCTGGGGCATCCTACCTCTGGGAGACAGCCAATATGTTAAAAAGAGAACTAATGTAACTCCTCTTTGTCCAGGGAAGGAGATAAAAGAGAGAACTAACGTAACCCCTCTTCGTCCAGGGAAGGAGATAAAAGAGAGAACTAATGTAACTCCTTATTTTCCAGGGAATGCGATAAAGAAAAGACACCGGTATCATTCTTTGTGGTGCGAATCACTTCTAAGCCTCCACCATGTCTTGTTATTAGGTTGGCTTTTCTTGGTGGAACACCTGGACACATTAGGAATCAGGTGAGTGAGTGGCATTAACATTATTCATCCTGTGTCATTTATGAAGTGCTAATCTTTCTGATACTGTGAATCAAAATTTGAAACCAATATTATTTTGAGTTTTTGTATGTACGCAAAAATCTTACCCCATGTGTGTTACATGAATGTGGTTGGACTATGCTTCTGTGAACCCCTGTATGAACTATGCTTCTGTGAACCCCTGTATGAACTATGCTTCTGTGAACCACTGTATGAACTATGCTTCTGTGAACCACTGTATGAACTATGCTTCTGTGAACCCCTGTATGAGCTATGCTTCTGTGAACCACTGCATGAACTATACTTCTGTGAACCCCTGTATGAACTTTGCTTCTGTGAACCCCTGTATGAACTATGCTTCTGTGAACCACTGTATGAACTATGCTTCTGTGAACTCCTGTATGAATTATACTTCTGTGAACTCCTGTATGAACTATGCTTCTGTGAACCACTGTATGAACTATGCTTCTGTGAACCCCTGTATGAACCATGCTTCTGTGAATCCCTGTATGAACTATGCTTCTGTGAACCCCTGTATGAATTATGCTTCTGTGAACCCCTGTATGAACTATGCTTCTGTGAACCCCTGTATGAACTATGCTTCCCTGAACCCCTGTATGAACTATGCTTTCCTGAACCCCTGTATGAACTATGCTTCCCTGAACTCCTGTATGAACTATGCTTCTGTGAACCCCTGTATGAACTATGCTTCTGTGAACCCCTGTATGAACCATGCTTCTGTGAATCCCTGTATGAACTATGCTTCTGTGAACCCCTGTATGAACTATGCTTCTGTGAACCCCTGTATGAACTATGCTTCTGTGAACCCCTGTATGAACTATGCTTCTGAGAACCCCTGTATGAACTATGCTTCTGTGAACCCCTGTATGAACTATGCTTCTGTGAACCCCTGTATGAACTATGCTTCTGTGAACCCTTGTATAGACTATGTTTCTGTGCCATTGTTCTGCACTTTGTACCATAATCACTTCTCTTACATTGGTGCAATTTTTCTTAATACCCCAGTAGCTGATTTTGGTGGGTAATTTGGCAACAATGGCCTCGTATTATAATACATCTGGTTAAGAACCTATCCTTAGTAAATAAGGATAGCCTCTTAACATTCTCTGCTCTGTCTGTTTGTAAAATTTTGTATGTTGTGATCATATTCTCTCTTGTTTCTTCCCTCCTTTGGTGTATATAGAATTAGTAAGCTCTCACATTAGCCTCTATTTGACTCACGAAATCGTAATGACATGATTGCAAACAAACCATACCACGGGCGGGGATAGAATCCACTATCAGAGAATCATAAAATTCTCTGATCGTGGGCTCTATCCCTGCCCGTGGTATTTTTTTTTTTAACCTCTATTTAGTGTGATGGTTCTGTAAATATGATTGAAAAACTGCATCCAAAAATGGAATTTAGCACGGGATGGCTTTCATAGTATGTGCTGTTCAGTTTTAGATTAACATTTTCAGTTGCATTTGCATTAAATCATCCTATACAGAGTAGCTTTATAAGAGAGCTTTTACTGTATATATTTGTCAGGGGCAGTTCCAGAAGTTTTATAGAGGTAGAACTCTGGTGTGGCAATCTGCTTGGAAGAAGGGGGCTAGACCAATATTATTAGATTAAACCTAGTTGTACTATAGCTCATTCTAGCTCAATACATAGACTATACCAAAGTCATTATATTAGACCTTAGTGCAATTACAAGTGAGAGTCTTGTGCTATTTTTAATTTGTATTTTTATATTATTAGTTTATACCTAGTTGTACTTTAGCTCATTCCAGCACAACACATAGACAACACCAACTTCATTATGTGTATTAGTGACTATACTCTATATTCCCACCACTACAGATATCAGTACTAGAACTCAACACACAACTCAGGATATAAATAACCATAATTTAAACCTAGAAGATGGTTGATCACGTTGACCCTGATCTAAACCTCCATAATCTGACACCCAATAAAAACCTATTGGAAAGTAACTGCCTTTACTACACAGCATCACAAGCCAGCACTATCCTAAACAATGCTAAAAGTCTATCAGTACTTAACTACAACATCAGGTCCTTAAGCAAACACTATGATGACCTCCTGGCACTCCTTGAATCACTAAAGATGCCCTTCTCCTGCATTATTCTTACTGAGACCTGGCTTAAGCAGGACACAATAGATATCTACCCTCTACCAGGATACACAGCAATCCACAACTGCAGACCATACCAAGTTGGAGGTGGTATTGCAATCTATTACTCTAACCAATTATCTTGTATTAGCACCACTTGCTTTAGTGATGAATATGGGGAATACATTTTTGCTAATTTTACTGTAAAAAATCTTAAAACGCCTATAACAATCGGTGCCATTTACTGGATACCCCACACAAACATCCCAAATTTCAGTGAGAAATTAAAGACACTAATAACAAACAGACAAATGAACAAGCACCACCTTCTCTTAGGTGGAGATCTCAACATCAACCTTGGCCTCCTAGATGATCAGCCTGTAACGGATTTCATCAACAATATGAACAACACACTTCTCATACCAACAATAACTAAACCAACCAGGCTCACTGAGACAAGTGCAACCATAATAGACCACATATGGACCAATATACTAGCCCCCCTTAAATCAGGGATAATCACAGATAGCACTACAGACCACTACCCTACCTTCCTCTTGACAAACATTAGTAAACCACCACTTGAATACAACAAAGTTTCATTTAGACTCCATGACGAGGCCTCAATAAGGAAGTTCACAGCTGACCTAGAGACTGTTGACTGGCCTACAGAATTCTCCAAGGCCAATGGTATTGATGACTGGACAGACATTTTTCTTAACAAATTACTGAGACTATACAACAAACATTGTCCTATAAAAACGAAACAGATCACAAACAAACAGCTTGGTTGCCCATGGCTAACCAGCAGCATTCTGAAATCCATTGATAAGAAACACCAATATGAAAAGCAATATAGACAGGGCTTAATACACAAAGATATTCTTAACCCTTTCAGGGTCCGGCCCGTAGATCTACGGCTTTACGTTCAGGGTCCAAACCGTAGATCTACGCCATGAGCTCAGCTCACTCTGATAAACTGTGAGTGGTACATTTGGGCCTAGATATGAGAGAATACATCTATGTGGTATGTGTGCACCACATAAAACAGATCCTGCAGCACACTGTGTATAATGAGAGAAAAAAAATGAAATCATGATTTTTTGATTAAAACAGCAACATTGCAGTGTTTTTTCGTATGTTTTTTATAGCTGTATTTGCGATTTCTTGGTCTCATTTGATAGAATGGAAGACATATTACAGAAATAGAGATGATTTTGATTGGTTTTAGCACGGGAAATGGCTTGAAACTGAGCTCAAAGTAGCAGAAATGTTAAATTTTTGCCGATATTCAAGAGTAAACAAACGACCTCACACATCTAATACACGCCAGCTGGTGGGTCTAATATACATTCACAAATATGGTGATGATATTTATACAATTATTACAGTATTGCATAACAGTAAATCTTCTATTTTTTGGTGTGAATAAAAATTCATTATGTGAATAAAAAATCAAAATGGAATTTATTTGTAAAGCCTCAAAACATAACTAATGAACAGAGGAAATGTTAGTTTAGTGCCAGGAATGCCTACATTGTTCATTCTGGACCCTATTTTGAAATTGGAATATTTTGAACTTTGTGTTAAATTGGCCAAATTAACAATTTCCGATCACTTTATTTTGTAGTTGAAACAGTTGACTTGACGATTTCTTGTGCTCAATCGATAGAATAGAAGTAATACTAGTGAAATAGCTAAGAATTTGGTTGATTGTAATAATGTAATTGGCCTAAAATGGGAGTCAAAGTCGGCAAAATCGCCGATTCGTAAATATCGCTGACACATCAAAATTCGCGAGAGCATAATTTCGTCAATTTTCCACCAAATTTCGTACTTTTTGTTTTATTACCTTCACAAAAAGATTCTCTACGATTTCATAAGAAAAAATAAAATTTTTTTTTTTTGAAAATTCTTGGACACTGGTGCGTGACTCCAGATTTGGGCCTTGGACCCTGAAAGGGTTAAACACTATTCATCAGTCCTCACCAAAGTAATAAAGAAAGCCAAACAACTATACTACTCCAGCAGATTCACTGACACAAGAGGAGATATAAAAAAGACCTGGAAAACACTCTCCCAGATTCTAGGGACCCACAAACTGAAAAAAAATCAAGAATATTGTCCTAACTAAACCTAATGAAACACCACTGCATCCCACTGACACAGCTAACAAGATAAACGACTTCTTCTCAACCATAGGATCTAATCTTGCCAATAAAATCCCACGTACCAATGCCCATGCTGGGGACTACCTAGATGGGAATTTCCCAAATTCCTTCTATCTTGCACCAACTGAGCCCACAGAAGTCACCGAGATTATAAAGTCACTTAACCCTTAAACGGTCCAAACGTATATATACGTTTTCTTTGTCATTCATTCAACATTGCCACAATAAGCCTAAGTCACCTAGACCTGAGAGAATGGGTGTGCGCACTCACTGTGTGCCATATTAAAATAATTGGGGATGCCTGGGAACCATATGCTCTTTTTTTCCTTTTAAAAGAAAGGATTTTTTTCCTCAAAAAATTTGGGGTGCTACGCGAGTGAACGTATATATATACTTTTGGACCATTTAAGGGTTAAAAATAACTAAGGGAATCTGTCTCATGTCCCACCATTATTGTACAAGTGAGCGGCCCATGTCCTTTTGCATGCTATCTCATTACTTTTTAACAAGTCACTAGAAACTAGCACCTTCCCGAAACTACTCAAGACGGCAAGGGTTACACCAATACATAAAGGTGGTGACCCTACAGACTTAAACAACTATAGGCCAATATCAAACTTACCATTGCTATCCAAAATCTTTGAGAAACTCGTGCACAGGAGACTATATTCATTTATAACGGCACAAAACATACTCAACCCCTGCCAATTTGGATTCAGGAAAAATAAAAGCACTAACGATGCAATCATAAAAATGCTAGATCTGCTTTACACAGCATTGGAAAATAAGGAATATCCACTAGGAATTTTTATTGACCTAAGAAAAGCTTTTGACACAGTAGACCACGGCATCCTACTCCACAAACTTGACCATTATGGTATAAGAGGCCATGCGCTTGCATATTTCAAATCTTACCTTACTAATAGGTATCAGTATGTCACCATTAAAGACACAGCATCAACAACATGGCCACTTGATACTGGAGTTCTGCAGGGAAGTGTCCTTGGTCCCCTGCTCTTCCTCATATTCATCAATGATCTTCCAAAGGTATCTCAACACCTGAACCCCATTCTCTTTGCTGACGACACGACTTATGTCATCTCTCCTAATCTTGCCACCCTCAACACCATTGTTAACGAGGAGCTGATCAAAATATCGACTTGGATGACAGCCAATAAACTTACACTTAACACTGACAAAACCTACTACATTATGTTTGGTAGCAGAGCAGGAGTTGTGCAAATTAACATTAAGATCGACAACACTCTAATTGCCAGACATAATGAGGGCAAATTCCTAGGCCTATACCTCGACAACAACCTGAATTTCAGCACCCATATCCAACACATAACCAAAAAAGTATCCAAAAGGGTTGGGATCCTCTCCAAGATACGATACTATGTGCCGCAAACTGCCATTCTCACACTATACCATTCACTTATATATCCATACCTCACCTATGCTATCTATGCTTGGGGTTCAACTGCAGCAACACACCTAAAGCCAGTAATAACCCAACAAAAAGCCGCAGTTAAAATAATCACTAAATCCCATCCCTGGCAACACACCCCCACTCTTCATAGATCTAAACTTACTCCCTGTTCAGTACATCCACACTTACTACTGTGCAATAATCTTCTACAGGACCTTAAATTCCAATATTAACCTTGACCTAAAATGCTTTCTTGATAGTTGTGACAGAACCCACAGGCATAACACCAGACACAAACATCTCTATGACATTCCCCGTGTCCGACTAAACCTTTACAAAAATTCAATGTATGTCAAAGGCCCTAAAATCTGGAACACCCTACCTGAAAATTCCAAAACTGCAGACACATTCATCACCTTCAAAACTACCATTAGAAAACATCTTATCTCCCTGATACTCCCTGTCAACTAATAATACGAATACCACCTGGTGGTTCACACTTAAACTCACTCACCCATTTGACCATAAACAGAAATTTCAATCTCAAGCTTAAAATAATGAATCCTAACTAGTCATAAGTTGGCCTGTGATACTCCAATACTGAAACTATGTATTGTGCCAAAACAAAAGCATTCACATTGCTAAACTCACAAACTAGTATTTAATCACCTAGCCATAATACCAGCTTACCTCATAATTTGTAATATTTTAAATTTAAGATTTAATCTAAGTCTGCCCGAAATGCCTAGTCATGCTAGGTGTTCTAGTGGTACACTCTGTAATTTTTATTTTACTACATGTAAACCACACAATAACCAAATTCTGTAAACTCAGCATTGTAATCCTTATAGAGAATAAACTTTGAATTGAATTGAATTATCTTGAGGTATTGTTATTGTTTATATTTTGGACCTTTGTGGGGCTGATGGAATTTTTTGGGGGTTTTCAGCCTCCCTTGGCTTTTTTCTTGGCACCTCTCCAGATAATTGTACTTTTTTTTTTTAACACATCAGCTGTGTCCCTCCAAGACAGATTGACCCAAAAAAGAAGAAACAAAAGTTTTTCTTGTTTTCTTATATTTATAATAATAATAATAATAATAATAATAATAATAATAATAATAATTTTTTTTTTTTTCAACTAGTTGGCCGTCTCCCACCGAGGCAGGGTGACCCACCGAGGCAGGGTGACCCACCGAGGCAGGGTGACCCACCGAGGCAGGGTGACCCACCGAGGCAGGGTGACCCACCGAGGCAGGGTGACCCACCAAGGCAGGGTGACCCACCGAGGCAGGGTGACCCACCGAGGCAGGGTGACCCACCGAGGCAGGGTGACCCACCGAGGCAGGGTGACCTAAAAAAGAAAGAAAATCCCCAAAAAGAAAATACTTTCATCATCATTCATCACTTTCACCTCACTCACACATTATCACTGTTTTTGCAGAGGTGCTCAGAATACAACAGTTTAGAAGCATATACGTATAAAGATACACAACATATCCCTCCAAACTGCTAATATCCCGAACCCTTCCGTTAGAGTGCAGGCATTGTACTTCCCATTTCCAGGACTCAAGTCCGGCTATATGAAAATAACCGGTTTCCCTGAATCCCTTGACTAAATATTACCCTGCTCACACTCCAACAGATTGTCAGGTCCCAAATACCATTCGTCTCCATTCACTCCTATCGAACACGCTCATGCACGCTTGCTGGAAGTCCAAGCCCCTCACCCACAAAACCTCCTTTACCCCCCTCTCTCCAACCCTTTCGAGGACGACCCCTACCCCGCCTTCCTTCCCCTTTAGATTTATATGCTTTCCATGTCATTCTACTTTGATCCATTCTCTCTAAATGACCAAACCACCTCAACAACCCCTCTTCTGCCCTCTGACTAATACTTTTATTAACTCCACACCTTTTCCTAATTTCCACACTCCGAATTTTTTGCATAATATTTACACAACACATTGCCCTTAAACAGGACATCTCCACTGCCTCCAACCGTCTCCTCGCTGCTGCATTTACCACCCAAGCTTCATACCCACATAAGAGTGTTGGTACTACTATACTTTCATACATTCCCTTCTTTGCCTCCATAGATAACGTTTTTTGACTCCACATATACCTCAACGCACCACTCACCTTTTTTCCCTCATCAATTCTATGATTAACCTCATCCTTCATAAATCCATCCGCTGACACGTCAACTCCCAAGTATCTGAAAACATTCACTTCTTCCATATTCTTCCTCCCCAATTTGATATCCAATTTTTCTTTATCTAAATCATTTGATACCCTCATCACCTTACTTTTTTCTATGTTCACTTTCAACTTTCTACCTTTACACACACTCCCAAACTCACCTTTGCAGTTTTTCTTCAGAATCTTCCATAAGCATAGTATCATCAGCAAAAAGTAACTGTGTCAATTCCCATTTTGTATTTGATTCCCCATAATTTAATCCCACCCCTCTCCCGAACACCCTCGCATTTACTTCTTTTACAACCCCATCTATAAATATATTAAACAACCATGGTGACATTGCACATCCCTGTCTAAGACCTACTTTTACTGGGACATAGTCTCCCTCTCTTCTGCAGTATACATTATTGTAGTTTACATATTGTTAGGCACAAAAGAAAGCCACTAACATGTGGTGCAGTTCAGGCAGACTAATACTAATGCTTAAGCTACTTAAGACATGGGTTATTAAGTAGGAATTTTTACATCTAATAATTTATACATTTTAGTCGCCTCTTATGACACCCATGGCTTATGGAGGAAGGGTTCTTCTCCACTTTCCTATGGAGATAGTTGTATTTACTTTTGTTAATTTGTTCACAGTTGGTGGGTCATATCCGGGAGAAGATTCAAGGACTTACCTTTCCATCACGCATGGGGCTTACTGAACGCAGCAAATCTTTACCTCCAGCCAGACAACAGTCACAGGTAATATTTGATTTTTTTAACACACTGGCTGTCTCCCACTGAGGCAGGATGACCCAAAAAAAAAAAAAAATTTCACTATCATTCACATATACTGTCTTACCAGAGGCACACAGATATGACTGTTTAGATGTTCCTTCAAACAGGAAATATCCCATCCTCTCCTTCAGAGCACAGGCACTGTACTTAACGCCTTCAGGACTCAGGTCCGGCTAACTGGCTTCCCTGAATCCCTTCACAAAATATTACTTTGCTAGGATAACTCAGTATAGTCAATGTGACTTACTTCCAAGTTTTGAGGAGTATTGCACCTTAAAACAATTATAATATTGTAAGTATTCCTTGTACATAGTGTTAAAAACCAAGCAGTAACAGTTAGAAAAAACAGTTATTTGCTTCAATATATACTGTATGCATTTTCCCATATTTGAAGTATTTAAAACGCATCTAAGATCATAAGCCAGTAGTGTATTTAGTATTAATAATTAAAAAACTGTAAAAAGCAGAGAAACAATAATAAATTGGCATCAATAAATTTTACAATGTAAATATCATGGGTGCATTTATGTGACTGTTGCTGATGAGTGATCATTCCTTTGTCATCTTTATCACACGCAAAAATTATAATTGTTTTTAACCCTTTCACTGTCCAGATCCCCATTTTGAAACTTGTCCACAGCATCTAAGAATTTTAAATTTTTGTTTTTTTGTTATTTTTTTCTTATGAAAGGGTTGAGATTTTTTTTCTGAAGGTAATAAAGCAAAAAGTACAAAATTTGATTGAAGATTGATGAAATTATGTTTTCGCAAATATTGCTGTGTCAGAGATATTTATGCATCAGCGATTTTGCCCTCTTTGAGTCCTATTTTAGGCCAGTTACATTGTTCCAGTAGACCAAATTCTTAGCTGTTTCACTAGTGTGTGTTCCATTTTATCGACTGAACACAAGAAACCGCCCAGTCGACTATTTCAACTACCTAATAAATTTGGCCAATTTCACACAAATTTCAAAATATTTAAATTTCAAAATAGGGTTTAGAATAAACAACGTAGGCATTCCTGGCACTAAAATAACATTTCCTCTGTTCATTAGTTATGTTCCCCGGCTTTATATATGAATTCCATTTTGATTTTTTATTAATACAAAGAATTTTTATTCACGCATAAAAACAGAAGATTTACTGTTATTCAATATTGTAAAAATTATATAAATAATATCAGCACATTTGTGAATGCATATTAGACTCACCAACTGGACGTGTATTGGACGAGTGATGTGATTTGTTTACTCTTGAATATCTGCAAAAATCAAACATTTCCACTTCTTTGAGCTCCATTTCAAGCTGCTTTTAGTCCTTAATCCTTTGAGGGTCGACAGGCCCTCTCCGAAACTCGTTCTCAGGGTCGGCCAAATTTAAAAAAAAAAAAAAATTATTTTCTCTTATGAAAAGATAGAGAATCTTTTCCCGATCATAAAGACACCAAAAGTTTGAAATTTGATAGAAAACTTACGGAATTATGCTCTCGCAAAGTTAGCGGTCTCGGCGATGTTTACGCATCGGCGATTTTGCCCACTTTGAGCCCCATTTTCGGCCAATTTCACTGTACTAGTCGACAAAAAACATGCATATTTCGCTAGAACTCCATTTTTTCTATCGAATGGGTGCAAGAAACCACCCATTTAGAAATTCAACTATCCAGTACAGTGGTCAGAATTTAGCAATTTTGCCAATTTCACACAAATTTCAAAAGATGCCAATTTCCGAATAGGGTCCAGAATAAACAAGAAAGACATTCCTGGCACTAAAATGACATTTCCTCTAGTCATTAGTCACGTCTCAAGGCCCCTCTTATATTCTTTTGCTTTCCACTTTGAATTTTTATTCTCACAAAAAATATAAGATTTACTGTTATGCAGACTACTGCATTAGTGTAAAAAATGGTATAAATATTATTGGTGCACTTGTAAAAGAATATTAGACTCCACAGTTGATGTGTATTGCACGCTTGGCACGATTTGTTTACTTTTGAAGTTTGGTAAAAATCGAACATTTCTGCTACTTTGAGCTCAATTTCAAGGCACCTTTCATTGTAAAACCAGTCAAAATCATCTCAATTTCTGTAATATGTCTTCCATTCTATAAAATGAGACCAAGAAAACTAGAATACAACAATAAATACCATACGAAAATACACTGCAAAGTCGCTGATTTATTAAAAAAAAATGGTCAAAGTTTTTTTTTTCTCATTATGCACTGTGTGCTGCAGGATTTTTTTTAGACTGTGCACACTGACCACATAGACCCATTCTTTCATATGAAGGCCTACCAGCTTTCTCCCACTAGATTTGAGGCCGCTAGAATTTATGAGTACTAGTACGTCAAAAACCCCTACGCGTAAAACGTACTAGTACGACGAAAACCCTCAAAGGGTTAAACCAATCAAAATTATCTTCATTTCTGTAACATAACAAATAACAAAAAATTAAATACATCGGGGAATTATAGACTAGCTAGCTAAGAGAATTGTCCAATATTGTAAGATGACAGCTACCACGAAGATCTGTGTAGTCTGCAGAAAGGGTAAGGGATGAAGACAGGCCTGGATTGCTTGTCATCTGTGTGGTCAGTGGTCCCATAGTATATGTAGGGATTTTGAACTAGTGACCACACTTGACATAAACTCAGAGTGATGTTTTTGGGTCTGCCCAAACGAGATACACCTGTATGAAGAATTGACATCTATATTAATCCTTAACCCTTTCAGGGTCCGTCCCATAGATCTACGGCTTTAAGTTCAGGGTCCAAACCGTAGATCTACGCCGTGAGCTCAGCTCACTCTGATAAACTGTGAGTGGTACATTTGGGCCTAGATATGAGAGAATACATCTATGTGGTATGTGTGCACCACATAAAACAGATCCTGCAGCACACTGTGTATAATGAGAGAAAAAAACTTAAATCATGATTTTTCGATTAAAACAGCAACTTTGCAGTGTTTTTTCGTATGTTTTTTATAGTTGTATTTGCGATTTCTTGGTCTCATTTGATAGAATGGAAGACATATTACAGAAATAGAGATGATTTTGATTGGTTTTAGCACTGGAAATGGCTTGAAACTGAGCTCAAAGTAGCGGAAATGTTAAATTTTTGCCGATATTCAAGAGTAAACAAACGACCTCACACGTCTAATACACGTCAGCTGGTGGGTCTAATATACATTCACAAATATGGTGATGATATTTATACAATTATTACAGTATTGCATAACAGTAAATCTTCTATTTTTTGGTGTGAATAAAAATTCATTATGTGAATAAAAAATCAAAATGGAATTTATTTGTAAAGCCTCAAAACATAACTAATGAACAGAGGAAACGTTAGTTTAGTGCCAGGAATGCCTACATTGTTTATTCTGGACCCTATTTTGAAATTGGAATATTTTGAACTTTGTGTTAAATTGGCCAAATTAACAATTTCCGATCACTTTATTTTGTAGTTGAAACAGTTGACTTGGCGATTTCTTGTGCTCAATCGATAGAATAGAAGTAATACTAGTGAAATAGCTAAGAATTTGGTTGATTGGAATAATGTAATTGGCCTAAAATGGGAGTCAAAGTTGGCAAAATCGCCGATTCGTAAATGTCGCTGACACATCAAAATTCGCGAGAGCATAATTTCGTCAATTTTCCACCAAATTTCGTACTTTTTGTTTTATTACCTTCACAAAAAGATTCTCTACGATTTCATAAGAAAAAATAACAAATTTTTTTTTTGAAAATTCTTGGACACTGGTGCGTGACTCCAGATTTGGGCCTTGGACCCTGAAAGGGTTAAATTGTGCAAACATAGATCTATGTTCACATGCGGGGGGCTCCGAATGTAGATCTGCGTTTTTCTTACATGCTTTCAAATGGGGAAAATAAAGGTCGGAGCGCTACACATGTGAACATAGATCTACGTTTGGACAGTTTAACCCTTTGGGGGTTGACAGGTCCTCTCAGACTTGTTCTCAGGGTCAGCCAAATTTCAAAAAAAAAAAAAAAAATTCTTATGAAAAGATAGAGAATCTTTTCCCGATCATAATGACACCAAAAGTATGAAATTTGATGGAAAACTTATGGAATTATGCTCTCGCAAAGTTAGCGGTCTCGACGATGTTTACGCATCGGCGATTTTGCCCACTTTGAACCTTATTTTCGGCCAATTCCAGTGTACTAGTCGACAAAAATCATAGCTACTATTTCGCTAAAACTCCATTTTCTCTATCGAATGAGTACAAGAAACCACCCATTTACCAATTTCAACTATCCAATAAAGTGGTCAGAATTTAGCAATTTTGCCAATATCACAAATTTCAAAAGATGCCAATTTCCGAATAGGGTCCAGAATAAACAAGAAAGACGTTCCTGGCACTAAAATAACAAGTTCTCTGTTCATTAGTCACATCCCCAGGCCCCTCTTATATTTCTTTGGCTTTCCACTTTGAATTTTTATTCTTACAAAAAAAATAAGATTTACTGTTATGCAGACTACTGCATTAGTGTAGAAATGATATAAATAATATCAGCGCACTTGTGAAAGAATATTAGACTCGCCAGTTGACGTGTATTGGACGCTTGGCATGATTTGTTTACTTTTGAACTTTGGTAAAAATCAAACATTTCTTCTATTTTGAGCTCAATTTCAAGGTACTTTTCATTGTAAAACCAGTCAAAATCATCTCAATTTCTGTAATATATCCTCCATTCTATAAAATGAGACCAAGAAAACTAGAATACAACAATAAATACCATACGAAAATACAGTGCAAAGTCGCTGTTTTAATCCAAAAACACGAAGTTTTTTTTTCTCATTATGCACTGTGTGCTGCAGGATTTTTTTTTATACTGCACACACTGACCATATAGACCCATTCTTACATATGTAGGCCTACCAGCTTTCTCTCACTAGATTTGAGGGTGCTAGAATTTAGGCGTACTAGTACGTCAAAAACCCTGGGTCGTAAGACGTACTAGTACGTCCGAAACCCCCAAAGGGTTAAGGGTTAAAAGACAAGAACACCAATAAAACATCCCTCTTGAAAGACATGTCAGCATGGTATGACTGCGGGAAAAAAAAGATGGGTGGTAGGGACGGGGCTGTCTTGGACAGTGCTCCTGAGGGGGGTTAGTGCTGCCCTGGAGGACAGTGCTGAGGGTGTTAGTGTTGTCCTGGAGGAAAGTGCTCCTGAGGGTACTAGTGCTAGTGCTAGTGCTAGGGATAAAAGATATTGAGGAAACAGGAAAAATAAATGCACCAGCAGTGAACACAGCTACAATAAATCCTAGCAAACAGAAGTACAATCTATGTAAATACTATGCCTCGGGTATCTGCAGGCATAGTATATCTGGTAAAACAGGTAGGACATGCACCTTTGACCATCCCAAACAATGCTGCACCCACATGACAACAGGAGAGTGCAACTTCCCTACTTGCAAGTTATTTCACCCAGTAATGTGTCAGTCATCAATCCATGAAAGAAAATGCTACAATGCATACTGCCAGGCACATCATCTAAAGGGGACTAGAAGACACAGACCAGCCAGACTATGGGAAACAAAAGAGAGGAGCCACAACCTCTCCAGGGACAAAGGCTTTTTAGGGCCAGAAGGAAAAAAAGACTGGCAAGAAATGATAATAATCCTACACCACCTGAAAACACTTCTGGAGCAGAGGCACGGACAGTGGCATCTACCCCAGAACAACAGATATTAGAGCCAGCAAATAAACCCCCCTAAATTCCACCAATGTGACATTTATCTTTGCAAACATACAGGGTCTAAAGCCGTCAAAAAACAACAGAATTCCTTACATCAAGGGCCTGCTCGCAGAGTCCAATGCAATGTTTGCAGTATTCACAGACCCACATAAAGGATCATTATGACAGCAAAATATGGATCCCAGGTTATAACCTATTCCGATGCAACAGACTAAACAGGCAACAAGGGGGAGGGGGGGTTGGCTTGTATGTCACAGAGTCACTCATTTGCACAGAACTACTAAACACCTCAAATGATGTAGTTGAAGTTTTGGCGGTAAAGATCGAAAAACAAAATCTTGTCATTGTGGTAGTATACAAGCCTCCAGATGCAACTTCCCAGCAGTTCCAGGAGCAGCTTGAGAAAATTGACCACTGTCTGGAAAATCTCCCAACTCCTGCCCCAAACATCTTACTACTAGAAGATTTCAACCTGAGACACCTAAAATGGAGGAGTATAGCAAACAATGTTTGGCAGAGATCACCCCGGGAGGCAGCTAAGATGAAAATTCACACACACATGAATTATTAAATCTCTGCAACAAATTCATCTTAAACCAGCAAATAGTAGAGCCTACAAGACTAGAAAATACGCTGGACTTCATCTTCACTAACAATGATGATCTGATACGTAATATAACTGTATCAAAGACAATTCACTCAGATCACAGCATAATAGAGGTTTGAGACACTTATGCAACATATGGGAATCTTTATCAGGAAACGTTTTGCCACACAGTGGCTTCATCAGTCCAATACAAAGTAGAAAGGTGTAAGGAGAGGAGTAGTTTGAGGTAATCAGTCCCTCAGCCTGGAGTCGATGTGTTCAGTCCATCAGTCTTGTAGAATGTACAGCATAGGGTCATAGACGTGGCTTATATACTGTAGTCAGGTGAGGCGAAACAAGAGGAGGCGGGGTCATAGTGGTATCATCCACTAGTCGAAGTAGGTCTTCGTCCAAAGGTTGGACAAGTGTTGAAGAATTCTTTGTAACAAGATCCCATGATGCTGCAGTGTCTGACAGTTGTGATGAATGGTTTGAAAAACCGACAAGTTGAAGATTGAGACACTTATGCAACGTATGGGAATCTTTATTCAGGAAACGTTTCGCCACACAGTGGCTTCATCAGTCCAATACAAAGGGACTAATTACCTCAAACTCCTCCTCTCCTTACACCTTTCTACTTTGTGTTGGACTGATGAAGCCACTGTGTGGCGAAATGTTTCCTGAATGAAGATTCCCGTATGTTGCATAAGTGTCTCAATCTTAAACTTGTCGGTTTTTCAAACCATTCATCACACATAATAGAGGTACAGATATGTATGTACAGGGCTCCTGACCAGCAAAATGTGAGCAGTCATGAGGATGTCTTCACGAAATTCAATTTCAATAACAAAAACACACAATGGGATCAAGTAAACCATGTCCTAAATGAAACAAGCTGGGAAGATATCCTAAACAACACGGATCCGAACATCTGCCTTGAAAAAATTAATTCTGTGGTTCTTGAGATCTGCACAAGACACATTCCATTAAGAAAAGGAAAGAGAAGATGTAAACTAGAAAGAGAGAGACGCTCCCTATACAGAAGAATTCGAAGAGTCACAGAGCTGCTGAGAGGGGCCAATATATCTGAAATACGAAGGGAGGCACTAGTCAATGAAATTGCAAATATCGAACTTAAGGTGAATGAATCTTGTAGGAGACAAGAATCACAGGAAGAACTAAAAGCCATAAAGGAAATTTAAAAAAATAACAAAATACTTCTCTTATGCCAAATCTAAGGAAAAAACAGCATCCAGTATTGGGCCGCTGCTTAGGCACGATGGGACATAAACGGATGATAGCCAAGAAATGAGTGAGATACTAAAGTCCCACTATGACTCAGTGTTCAGCAATCCACTGCCCACAGAGTGACTTCAAGAGTGTATCAGTCTGTAGTGGAAGGAAGGCGGGGTAGGGGTGGGCCTAGGAAAGGTTGGAGGGAGGGGGTAAAGGAGGATTTGTGTGTGAGGGTCTTGGACTTCCAGCAGGCATGCGTGAGCGTGTTTGATAGGAGTGAATGGAGACAAATGGTTTTTAATACTTGACGTGCTGTTGGAGTGTGAGCAAAGTAACATTTATGAAGGGGTTCAGGGAAACCGGCATGCCGGACTTGAGTCCTGGAGATGGGAAGTACAGTGCCTGCACTCTGAAGGAGGGGTCTTAATGTTGCAGTTTAAAAACTGTAGTGTAAAGCACCCTTCTGGCAAGACAGTGATGGAGTAAATGATGGTGAAAGTTTTTCTTTTTCGGGCCACCCTGTCTTGGTGGGAATGAGCCAGTGTGATAATAAAAAAAAAAAATGAATGAAACCCAAAATTTGGCCATCCCAAAACTCTCGGATATTATTATAACTCCACGAGATTTTGAAGAGGCAATTAATTACATGCCCATGCACTCTGCCCCAGGCCCAGACTCATGGAACTCCGTGTTCATCAAGAATTGCAAAAAGTCCCTATTGCTTACCTTCAGCATTTTATGGAGAGGGAGCATGGACACAGGGGTCATCTCACGCACACTAAAAACAACAGACATAACCCCACTTCACAAAGGTGGCAGTAAAGCAATTGCAAATAACTATAGACTGATAGCACTAACATCCCATATCATAAAAATCTTTCAGAGGGTTCTAAGAAGCAAGATAGCCAACCACCTAGATACCCATCAGTTACACAACTCAGGGCAACACGGGTTTAGAGCAGGTCACTCCTGCCTGTCCCAGCTTCTGGGCCACTATGACAAGATCCTGGATGCTGCAGAGGATAAACAAAATGCAGATGTAGTATACACAGACTTTGCAGAAGCTTTCGACAAGTGTGACCATGGTGTAATAGCACACAAAATGCGGGATAAAGGAATAACGGAAAAAGTTGGTAGATAGATCTACAATTTCCTGACAAATAGAAGACAAAGAGTAATAGAAAACAAAGTAAAGTCTGAGGCAGCCATGGTAAAAAGCTCTATTCCATTTAGGCACAGTACTCTCTCCCATTCTATTCCTCATCCTCATTTCTGACATAGACAGAGATGTAAGCCATAGCTCCGTGTCTTCCTTTGCGGATGACACCTGGATCACCATGGCAGTGACCTCCATCGAAGACACTGCGAGGCTCCAAGCGGACATCAACCAAATCTTCAAATGGGCCACTCAAAACAATATGAAGTTCAATGAAGAGAAATTTCAACTACTCAGATATGGAAAACTTGAAGAAATAAAAAATCTGTCAGGGTATACCACAAATTTTAACCATACAGTAGAGCGGAATGTGAAGTATATGTCAGAAGGACCTGGGTGTGATAATGTCCTTCAGATGGATCTCGATTGCCTTCTAGAGCTGCTGTACCACAACAATGCAGACCTATCAAGGAACTGCCTGCATAAGGCCGCTAGGTCCTTGATCTGTAAATGATAGGATGGATAGTGAGAACCTTCAAAACTAGGGATGCCAAGCCCATGATGATTCTCTTCAGATTGCTTGTGCTCTCTAGTCTGGAATGCTGCTGTACACCAACGGCCCCCTTCAAGCACCCAGTTTGCAAGACAAGAGCTATTTAGAAAAAGGAGAAAAACTGGCGACATTGGGACCACAAGATATGGAAAACTTCCCTTGAACGCAGGCGAGAGAGATACATGATAATATACACTTGGAAGGTCCTGGAGGGATTGGTACCAAACCTGCACACGAAAATCACTCCATATGAAAGCAAAAGACTCGGCAGGAGATGTAACATTCCCCCGATGAAAAGCAGGGGTGCCACGAGTACATTGAGAGACAACACAATAAGTGTCCGGGGCCCAAGACTGTTTAACTGCCTCCCAGCATACATAAGGGGGATTACCAATAGACCCCTGGCTGTTTTCAAGAAGGCACTGGACAGGCACCTAAAGTCAGTACCTGACCAACTGGGCTGTGTTTCGTACATCAGTTTGCGTGTGGCCAGCAGTAACAACCTGGTTGATCAGACCCTGATCCACCATGAGGCCTGGTTTCAGACAGGGCCGTGGGGGCATTGTCCCCCGAAATCCTCTCCAGGTGATCTCCAGGTAAACCATGACTGGAACAAAACACAAAGAACCGCACATAGAAGAGAGGAGCTTACGACAACGTTTCGGTCTGACTTGAACCATTTACAAAGTCACACTAACGAAAAGGAGAGAAGGAGGGAGTATATACAGTGGACCCCCGCTTAACGACCACCTCCCAATGCAACCAATTATGTAAGTGTATTTATGTAAGTGCGTTTGTACGTGTATGTTTGGGGGTCTGAAATGGACTAATCTACTTCACAGTATTCCTTATGGGAACAAATTCAGTCAGTACTGGTACCTGAACATACTTCTGGAATGAAAAAAGATCGTTAATCGGGGGTCCACTGTATATAGGCCAGCAGACAGTGACAGGACAAGAGAGGTAATAATGAAGGTAGCAGTAGTAGTAGTGGAGTCAGTCAAATACTAAAAAAAGAGGAACACTGCAAAGGAGGTATGAGCCCACAGAGGGTAGAAGCAAGAACAGAAAGGGGGAAAAAATAATAAAGGACAAATACCCAAGACAGAAGAAAGAAAACCCAAAGGAGAAAGAGGAAAGAGGAAAGGCAAAGAGGGAGAAGAGGAAAAAAGAATCAGGTTAAGTCACGGGTGTTCTGAAGTTTGGAGCATTTTACAATGTAATGGGAGAGGAAGGCATCTACAGAGACAAAGCCAGGACTAAGATTCATACAAGGAAATTTGTGTATAAGGGAGGATTCAACAAGACGACGACTGTGAAAGTTGGAAGTAGAGTAGACAGTTTTAGCAGAAGACCAGTCTATAGGATGACTGTGATCTCTGACGTGACAGAAAAGAGCATTGTTGGTGTCAGCAAGCCTAACACTACTTTTGTGCTCCCTAAGTCTGTCAGAAAGAGATTGGCCAGTTTCTCCAAAGTACTGCAGTGGACAGGAGGAACAAGAAATGGAGTAGACACCAGGAGCATGTGTAAAGGGAGGAGAGGTATGAACTAGATTAGTGCGAAGAGTGTTAGTCTGGTGAAAAGTAAGTTTGATGTCTAAGAAACGGAGAGTTGTTGAGATTAGAAAGACTGGAAATGTAGGGAAGGCAGAGGGCAGGAGAGTTCCCAGGATTAGAGAGTTTGGGAGAGAAGAAAGTCTGTCTAGCACGTGAAAAGGCAAAGTCTGTGAAATGGGAAGGGTAGCCAAGATGGAAAAATGAATTATGAAGAGTGGAAATTTCTGATTCAAGGAACTGAGGATCACAAATGCGGAGAGCACGGAGAAAGAGGGAGATAAGAACACTTTTCTTGACAGAAAGCATGATAAGAAAAGTAGTGAATGTACATGCCACTGTATAGGTTTGTGGTAAACGGAAAAGGCAAAACCTGTATCTGAGCGGTGGACATGAACATCAAGGAAAGGAAGCAAGGAATTGGATTCCCATTCAGCTTTAAACTTAATGGAAGGGGCAAGATTATTAAGAGCATCAAGAAATGGTTGGAGAAGACTAGAGTCATGAGGCCAAAGAGCAAAGATGTCATCTGCATAGTGGAGCCAGAGTGAAGGGCGCACATCAATATTATTAAGAAGAACAGTCTCGAAATATTCCATGTAAAGATTAGCAAGAACAGGAGAAAGAGGAGACTCCATAGCAACTCTGAAGGTTGCTGCTATGGGCTCCTTTTGCATTACATTGTAATGGAGCATTTTACATTGTAAAATGCTCCAAACTTCAGAACACTCGTGACTTAATCTGATTCTTTTTTCCTTTTCTCCCTCTTTCCCTTTCCTCTTTACTCTTTCTCCTTTGGGTTTTCTTTCTTCTGCCTTGGGTATTTGTCCTTTATTATTTCCCCCCCCCTCCCTCTGTGTTCTTGCTTCTACCCTCTCTGGGCTCCTAGCTCACTTGCAGTGCTCCTCTTTTTTTAGTATTTGACTGCACTACTACTACCACTGCTACCTCCACTATTACCTCTCTTGTCCCATCCCTGTCTGCTGGCCTATATATACTCTCTCCTCTCCGTTTTGTTAGTGTGACTTTGTAGATGGTCCAAGTCAGACCGAAACGTTGTCGTAAGCTCCTCCCTTTCTATGTGCAGGTTATTTATGTTTTGTTCCAGTCACGGTAATGTGCCTTTTTTTGTTATTTATGGACCCCGCAGGTGTCTTATTCTTTCCAACTTTTTTAATGTTCTTTTTTCTTTTTAACCACTCTTTCGTTCTTAGGCTACTCTTACTGCTACTGGGAGCTGTAAGAATCAGCTTTGCTTTCTACGTGACTGTCTTGCTGAACAAATTTTGCTCCCTTTCTTCTCCCATTTCCTGAAACCCAACCCACTGTGCACTGCCTTTCCTGATCATGCTCATCTCCTACTTCAACACTCGCTCATTCTACTAAGTCTCAGGTTGAAGATGCCTTCTTTACTCTCCGTCAGCATCAACGTGGTCTCTTTGCTTCTCTTCCACATGATCTCTGTAACCTTCTCACTACCATTGCTTTTGACACTGCTTGCCTGAATTCACAAATTCATTCATCTAAACTACAGAATAAACTTCGTCTCATCTCAGCTAGCCCTTGGTCTAAATTCTCCCTTACCGACTGTGTTACTAGCCTGTCTTCTGTCTCACTCTCTCAGTATGAGCTTGAACTTCTTGGTTTTGGTCTTTCCTTTGCCACTTCACCTGCCCCTTGCGCTGGTATTGACTTGATTACCTCTTTTGATTCTTTTCGTCAGTCTCACTCTCATAATCTTCCTGACTTGTCCACTTTTCATGGCGCTCTCCTTCCTGCTCTTGATAGTATATTTTCTAAGAAAACCCTATTTTGAAATTGGCCTTCCTTGAATTGTGTATGAAATTGGCCAAATTACCAATTTCTGATCACTTTATTGGGTAGTTGAAATCGGTAAATTGGGAGGTTCTGGTACTCAATCGATAGAACGAAAGGAGTTCTAATGAAATAGCTATGAGTTTGGCTGACTGGACCAATGGAATTAGCTGAAAATAGGGCTCAAAATGGGCTAAATCGTTGATGCGTAAATATCAGTGAGACCACTAACTTCACTAGAGCGTAATTCCTTAAGTTTTCATCGAATTTCGTACTTTTGGTGTCATTACCATCAGTAAAAGATTCTCTATCAATTTTTTTTTTTAATTCTTCAACACTGAGAACATGTTTGCGAGCAGGAGTCCCGACAGTGAACGGGTTAACACATGAATGAAAGGAAGCCAGTATGTGTGTATACGAGAGGGGGGCGGGGATGGGAGAGAGGCAGAGAAATAAATTTTTATCAGATTCCCTTCATTTTAGTCTTACTCAGTTTATGAAAATGTACTCTCATTCTGTAAGACAGTGCTGTGTGACCCTTTTGGATTTAGTGCTTAGTTATGATTATACACGTAATAATAATAATCAAAGTTTTTTTTTTTTTTTTTTTCAAAAACTTTCCCCACACAGGAAATTTAATATGTGGGCATGCCATAGTTAAAGGGTTAAGCATAAGGGATGGTGAAAGACTCGATCCTTTATTGACTAAGTGTCAAAGATACACAGTACGTACTCTCATTTGAGGTGTCCCGTGGCTCTGTTGGTAGAGCACTCGACTCACTGAGTGTCTGTGGTTCAATCCCTGGTATGGGTGGAAACATTGGACATGTCTCCCTGCACCTGTTGTCCCTGTTCATTTAGTAGTAAGCAGGTTCCTGGGTGTTAGCCAACTGATGTGGGTCGTATCCTGGGGTGGTGGTAGTATACCTTAGATAGGGCTGGGCTTTAAAATGAGCCGAAGCAGAAGAGTAACAGCTCTTAGTCTACAAAATTGATTTGTGTAAAAAAAAAAAATCAGGGCTTTCACTCTACATTATCTATTGATGCAAGCATATATCATACTTTTGAATTTTTCATTATGATGCATTTCATTCCAAATATTTCAAGCAGTTAGGGAATTACAATATTTTTAACACATTGGCCATCTCCCACCAAGGCAGGGTAACCCAAAAAAGAAATGAAAGTCTGTTCTTAATTTAAAATTGATGTTTTCAGGACAAATTGGGAGATGACATGTCTATATCAGCATCAAGTGACTTGAGACCGACGGGGGTACGTCCGATTCTCACTAGAGTAGCTTCCAACATTCCATGTTGTGTCATCACCCACAAACCAGTTGAGAAGATTCTTATATGGTTTGTAATAATTTCTTTTGAGGTATAACTTTGAAATCGCATACATAATTCCTATAGATTGCTTACCATATAAATGTTTTATGCACAGTATGTTTTTTTTTCTTTTATGTTAGTTTAATTATATGTTATCAAACTAGGAAATGATTGAACTAGGAAATAAAGGAAATGAAATAAAAACAAGTAATGAGAGACATTGTTAATTAACACAAACAAGCAAAAGTACTTGTTAACTTCTTTTTCTTTAGTATCGAGAGTTCAAGACCTGAGTGTTAGCTTTGCTTTCTAGTTAGCAGTCTTGGCCCACACAAGCTAGCTGCTCTTCACTCTTGAAGTCATCTAAGCATTTTGTGATCATATTGATTTGTCTTTCTTGCTTCTTATCTGTCTAAGATTTGATGTTTTCCATTTTTGCACTGTCCAAAACAGTAACAACTTTTTTTTTTTTTTTTTTTTTTTAAAAAAGTCGGCCGTCTCCCACCGAGGCAGGGTGACCCAAAAAAGAAAGAAAATCCCCAAAAAGAAAATACTTTCATCATCATTCAACACTTTCACCACACTCGCACATTATCACTGTTTTTGCAGAGGTGCTCAGAATACAACAGTCTAGAAGCATACACATATAAAAATACACAACATATCCCTCCAAACTGCCAATATCCCAAACCCCTCCTTTAAAGTGCAGGCATTGTACTTCCCATTTCCAGGACTCAAGTCCGACTATATGAAAATAACCGGTTTCCCTGAATCCCTTCACTAAATATTACCCTGCTCACACTCCAACAGATCGTCAGGTCCCAAGTACCATTCGTCTCCATTCACTCCTATCTAACACGCTCACGCACGCTTGCTGGAAGTCCAAGCCCCTTGCCCACAAAACCTCCTTTACCCCCTCTCCCCAACCCTTTCGAGGACGACCCCTACCCCGCCTTCCTTCCCCTATAGATTTATATGCTTTCCATGTCATTCTACTTTGATCCATTCTCTCTAAATGACCAAACCACCTCAACAACCCCTCTTCTGCCCTCTGACTAATACTTTTATTAACTCCACACCTTCTCCTAATTTCCACACTCCGAATTTTCTGCATAATATTTACACCACACATTGCCCTTAAACAGGACATCTCCACTGCCTCCAACCGTCTCCTCGCTGCTGCATTTACCACCCAAGCTTCACACCCATATAAGAGTGTTGGTACTACTATACTTTCATACATTCCCTTCTTTGTCTCCATAGATAACGTTTTTTGACTCCACATATACCTCAATGCACCACTCACCTTTTTTCCCTCATCAATTCTATGATTAACCTCATCCTTCATAAATCCATCCGCCGACACGTCAACTCCCAAGTATCTGAAAACATTCACTTCTTCCATACTCCTCCTCCCCAATTTGATATCCAATTTTTCTTTATCTAAATCATTTGACACCCTCATCACCTTACTCTTTTCTATGTTCACTTTCAACTTTCTACCTTTACACACATTCCCAAACTCATCCACTAACCTTTGCAATTTTTCTTTAGAATCTCCCATAAGCACAGTATCATCAGCAAAAAGTAACTGTGTCAATTCCCATTTTGAATTTGATTCCCCATAATTTAATCCCACCCCTCTCCCAAACACCCTAGCATTTACTTCCTTTACAACCCCATCTATAAATATATTAAACAACCATGGTGACATTACACATCCCTGTCTAAGACCTACTTTTACCGGGAAGTAGTCTCCCTCTCTTCTACACACCCTAACCTGAGCCTCACTATCCTCATAAAAACTCTTTACAGCATTTAATAACTTACCACCTATTCCATATACTTGCAACATCTGCCACATTGCTCCTCTATCCACTCTATCATATGCCTTTTCTAAATCCATAAATGCAATAAAAGCTTCCCTATCTTTAACTAAATACTGTTCACATATATGCTTCAATGTAAACACCTGATCTACACATCCCCTACCCACTCTGAAACTTCCTTGCTCATCCGCAATCCTACATTCTGTCTTACCTCTAATTCTTTCAATTATAACCCTACCGTACACTTTTCCTGGTATACTCAGTAAGCTTATTCCTCTATAATTTTTACAGTCTCTTTTGTCCCCTTTCCCTTTATATAAAGGGACTATGCATGCTCTCCGCCAATCCCTAGGTACCTTCCCCTCTTTCATACATTTATTAAACAAAAGTACCAACCACTCCAACACTATATCCCCCCCTGCTTTTAAAATTTCTGTCATGATCCCATCAGTTCCAGCTGCTTTACCCCCTTTCATTTTACGTAATGCCTCACGTACCTCCCCCACACTTACATTCTGCTCTTCTTCACTCCTAAAAGATGGTATACCTCCCTGACCAGTGCATGAAATTACTGCCTCTGTTTCTTCCTCAACATTTAAAAGTTCCTCAAAATATTCTCGCCATCTACCTAATACCTCCATCTCCCCATCTACTAACTCCCCTACTCTGTTTTTAACTGACAAATCCATACTTTCCCTAGGCTTTCTAAACTTGTTTAACTCACTCCAAAATTTTTTCTTATTTTCATTAAAATTTCTTGACAGTGCCTCTCCCACTCTATCATCTGCTCTCCTTTTGCACTCTCTCACCACTCTCTCTACCTTTCTTTTACTCTCCATATACTCTGCTCTTCTTATAACACTTCTGCTTTGTAAAAACCTCTCATAAGCTACCTTTTTCTCTTTTATCACAGCCTTTACTTCATCATTCCACCAATCACTCCTCTTTCCTCCTGCCCCCACCCTCCTATAACCACAAACTTCTGCCCCACATTCTAATACTGCATTTTTAAAACTATTCCAACCCTCTTCAACCCCCCCACTACTCATTTTTGCACTAGCCCACCTTTCTGCCAATAGTTGCTTATATCTCACCCGAACTTCCTCCTCCCTTAGTTTATACACTTTCACCTCCCTCTTACTTGTTGTTGCCACCTTTCTCTTTTCCCATCTACCTCTTACTCTAACTGTAGCTACAACTAAATAATGATCCGATATATCAGTTGCCCCTCTATAAACATGTACATCCTGGAGCCTACCCATCAACCTTTTATCCACCAATACATAATCTAATAAACTACTTTCATTACGTGCTACATCATACCTTGTATATTTATTTATCCTCTTTTTCATAAAATATGTATTACTTATTACCAAATTTCTTTCTACACATAGCTCAATTAAAGGCTCCCCATTTACATTTACCCCTGGCACCCCAAATTTACCTACTACTCCCTCCATAACATTTTTACCCACTTTAGCATTGAAATCCCCAACCACCATTACTCTCACACTTGATTCAAAACTCCCCACGCATTCACTCAACATTTCCCAAAATCTCTCTCTCTCCTCTACACTTCTCTCTTAACAACTTTATTGTAACAACTTTATTGTTGACAATTTCTTCTGGTACCTTATTGTTACAGTGGACCTTTGGTTATCGGCCGTAGTCGATTCCAGAAGCTCATCCTAAAACCAAAACGGCTGAAAACCGAAATAATATTTCCCATAAGAATTAATGTAAATACAATTAATTGTTCCAGACAAAAATGTTCACAAAAAATAATTTTTTTAACAATTAAATCAATATTACATACTGATTAGGAATAGGAAGTAGGTTATTGAAAGCAGTGAAGAGTCTTTACAAGGATAGTGAGGCTCAGTTTAGAATATGTAATCGAGAGGGAGATTATTTCCCAGTAAAAGTAGGCCTTAGACAGGGATGTGTGTTGTCACCATGGCTGTTAACATATTTATAGATGGAGTTGTAATAGAAGTGAAGGCTCGGGTATTGGCAAGAGGTGTGGGATTAAAAGATAAAAAATCTAACACAAAGTGGGATCTGTCAAGGTTGCTTTTTGCTGATAACATTGAGCTTTTGGGAGATTCTGAAGAGAAGTTGCAGAGGTTGGTTGATGAATTTGGTAGGGTCTGTAAAAGAAGGAAATGAAAAGTGAATATAGGAAAGAGTAAGGTGATGAAGATAACAAAAAAAATAGGTAACGGAAGATTGGATATCAGATTGGAAGGAGAGAGTATGGAGGAGGTGAATATATTCAGATATTTGCGAGTGGACGTGTCAGCGGATGGGTCTATGAAAGATGAGATAAAACATAGAATTGACGAGGGGAAAAAGGTGAGTGGTGCACTAAGGAGTTTGTGGAGACAGAACTTTATCCATGAAAACAAAGAGGGGAATGTATGAGAGTATAGTTATACCAACGCTCTTATATGGGCATGGGGCATGGGTTGTGATGGCAACAAGGAGAAGGCTGGAGGCACTGGAGATATCATGTCTGAGGGCAATGTGTGGTGTGAACATAATGAAGAGAATCCATATTTGGAGATTAGGAGGTGGTGTGGGATTACTAAAACTATTATCCAGAGGGCTGAGGAGGAGTTGTTAAGATGGTTTGGACATGTAGAGAGGATGGAACGAAATAGAATGACTTCGAGAGTATAAATCTGTAGTGGGGGAAGGCAGGGTAGGGGTCGGCCTATGAAGGGTTGGAGGGAGGGGGTAAAGGAGGTTTTGTGCACGAGGGCCTTGGACTTCCAGCAAGTGTGCGTGAGCATGTTTGATAGGAGCAAATGGAGACGAATGGTTTTTGGGACTTGACATGCTGTTGGAGTGTAAGCAAGGTAGCATTTATGAAGGGATTCAGGGAAACTGGCAGCCTAGACTTGATTCCTGGAAATGGAAGGTACAGTGATGGCACTCTGAAGGAGGGGTGTTAATGTTGCAGTTTAATAACCGTAGTGTAAGCATGCCTCTGGCAAGACAGTGATGGAGTGAATGATGAAAGTTTTTCTTAGGGCCACCCTGCCTTGGTGGGAAACGGCCAATGTGTTAATAAAAAATAAAATTCTTCTTTTTCCATTTAGTTATGTATACAGGAGAAAGAGTTACTAGCCCCTTGCTCCCAGCATTTAATAATTTATATAGAAGAAGAGGTTGCTACCCCCTTACTCTCAGCATTTAGTAATTTATACAGGTGAAGGGGTTATTAGCCCCTTGCTCCCAGCCTGAGTGTGCTAAATATATGAGACACACTCATATTATTGTGCCTACTACATATACAGAACATTAAATTTAACTTTAAACCCTCCACTTAAACTTCCCTTGGTAGTTACAACCAAACACACAGTCACAATGCAAGGCATAAGGTACTCTTCAACATCCCTCGTGTCAGTCTCGCACAATGCAAAAACACTATGTACATAAAGGGTCCGAAGATCTGGAACTCTCTACCAGAACTGATAAAGGATCCCCTGACTAATAAATTTAGAACAGCTAAAAAATCATCTCATCTCTCAATACTGACCAAATCAACCAAAACAACTTCTAATTAATTATATTATGTGACCTCTAAGCTATTAAACATCTGCCATTCAGTGAAATATTGCTGCTTGAACCATTAATTGTAATATTGTTTTTATTATGTGCAACTACTAGATTATTCTTATAAACCTTCACCTCGACTGCCTCACATTAGTATTAAGATTAGATAAGATTGTAATCCTCCATGGGGAAGTGGAACAGAATTCTTCCTCCGTAAGCCATGCGTGTTGTAAGAGGCGACTAAAATGCCGGGAGCAAGGGGCTAGTAACCTCTTCTCCTGTATATATTACTAAATGTAAAAGGAGAAACTTTCGTTTTTCCTTTTGGGCCACCCCGCCTCGGTGGGATACGGCCGGTGTGTTGAAAGAAAAGAAAGAAGATTGTAATCAAGTTAACCACTATTATCTTGTCTAGTTTTAAGTAATTACTGTGTACTAGGATTAATCTACCCAAAATGCCCTGGCATGATAGTGTCTTTCTTTGCACTTAGCAAACCAACAATGTAATTACACATTATAACCTTTACAAAGAAATAAATCTTTATCTTATCTTTATTTAGTAATTTATACAGAAGGGGTTACTAGCAACTTGCTCCCAGCATTTAGTAATGTACTATACATACAGAAGAAAGTGTTATTAGCACCTTGCTCCCAGCATTTAGTAATTTATACAGAAGGAGTTACTAGCACCTTGCTCCCAGCATTTAGTAATGTATACGTACAGAAAAAAGTGTTATTAGCACCTTGCTCCCAGCATTTAGTAATTTATACAGAAGGAGTTACTAGCACCTTGCTCCCAGCATTTAGTAATTTATACAGAAGGAGTTACTAGCACCTTGCTCCCAGCATTTAGTAATTTATACAGGAGTTACTAGCACCTTTACAAAGAAATAAATCTTTATCTTATCTTTATTTAGTAATTTATACAGAAGGGGTTACTAGCAACTTGCTCCCAGCATTTAGTAATGTACTATACATACAGAAGAAAGTGTTATTAGCACCTTGCTCCCAGCATTTAGTAATTTATACAGAAGGAGTTACTAGCACCTTGCTCCCAGCATTTAGTAATGTATACGTACAGAAAAAAGTGTTATTAGCACCTTGCTCCCAGCATTTAGTAATTTATACAGAAGGAGTTACTAGCACCTTGCTCCCAGCATTTAGTAATTTATACAGAAGGAGTTACTAGCACCTTGCTCCCAGCATTTAGTAATTTATACAGAAGGAGTTACTAGCACCTTGCTCCCAGCATTTAGTAATGTATATGTACAGAAAAAAGTGTTATTAGCACCTTGCTCCCAGCATTTAGTAATTTATACAGAAGGAGTTACTAGCACCTTGCTCCCAGCATTTAGTAATTTATACAGAAGGAGTTACTAGCACCTTGCTCCCAGCATTTAGTAATGTATACGTACAGAAAAAAGTGTTATTAGCACCTTGCTCCCAGCATTTAGTAATTTATACAGAAGGAGTTACTAGCACCTTGCTCCCAGCATTTAGTAATTTATACAGAAGGAGTTACTAGCACCTTGCTCCCAGCATTTAGTAATGTATACGTACAGAAAAAAGTGTTATTAGCACCTTGCTCCCAGCATTTAGTAATTTATACAGAAGGGGTTACTAGCACCTTGCTCCCAGCATTTAGTAATGTATACAGGAGAAGGGGCTTCTATCACCTTGCTTCTGGCATTTTAGGTGTCTCTTACGACACGCATACTTACGGAGGAAGGATTCTTCTACACTTCCTCATGGAATAAGAGCAGAAGTATTTACACAATTCTTGTGATTGAATCTCGCAACTGAAATTGAATTAGGTACCTGGGTATTTGTGATTAAAGAAAAGTTTTATTGCTGTTAGTACAACTGGACAATGATGGAAGGAAGGTGGTGAGCAGATGTTGCCATACATCAAGGTACAATGATGAGAGTTATCAAGGATTCTTGATTGCATTAAATAACGGTTTGCCTTATTATATGAGTGAAGTTGTTAATTAACTCTTTTACTTTTAATACCGTTCCATTGCTTATTATTTGGTTGGGTTTTATATTAGAAATTTGTACAGTTGTATTGTTCTCCCTTCAAGGGAGAAATGTCTTGAAGTTGGTGAAGGGCTTTGAATCCAAAGAATTAGAGCTACCGTTTCCTTCAGATCAAAGCTGATTACCCCGACCCCTCCCATTCCCTAGGTGTTGTATAACCCTCATGGGTTAGCATTTACACACCTTTATAACAATACCACTGTAGATAAATGATTCAGAGAACCATCAAGTTGATAAATTAGACACACAGGCAACACTTTTGTCTAATTTATCAATAATACAGTAAGGCCCTGCTTTACGGCGTTTTGCCTTACGGCGTTCTGCTAATACGGCGATGTCAAATTATGACCAAAATTTGCTATACGGCAAGCAATCTTTTAAATAAGGCGCCCCCCACCCGGTTTGTTTACATTTTCCGTGACCACATCTATTATGTCAGGAAACTTTCCAAAATTTCAAGTGTTTTAAAGTTACTGCATATTTTATATGTACTTTGATAATTATACTTATGTGTACCTGTACCTAAATATACTTACACACTGTGCTGGTGTGCAGGTACACATTAAAATTGCCAAGTCTCTCTCTACCCATGACGCCAATACTACGTAATAATAATCACTCTTGGGCACACTAAATGTCTTATTTTACATCAATATAGGCATTTTCATTAATCCATCTATGATATTTTCCTCAGAATTATATATGAAACCCATTACATAGCATATAAACATGATACATACACTCACAGAATAAAAATTGATGTAAATATGAGATTTGTTTACAAAGCAGCTGTGTAGGTAGTGTCGGAAGAATTACGTTTTCTCTAGTCAAACACTGGGGGGTAACTGTAGGAAAATATTCTTTTTGTATGCCTTTACTCTATGTATAGCAATTCACAACCCTTGTGGGTTTAGTGCTTTTTATAATAAATAATAATAATAATTATTATTGTTATTATTAATAATAATAATTTTTTTTTTTTTTTTTTTTTTTTTTTTTTTTTTTTTTTTTTTTTTTTTTTTTTTTTTCAACAAGTCGGCCGTCTCCCACCGAGGCAGGGTGACCCAAAAAAAAGAAAGAAAATCCCCAAAAAGAAAATACTTTCATCATCATTCAACACTTTCACCACACTCACACATTATCACTGCTTTTGCAGAGGTGCTCAGAATACAACAGTTTAGAAGCATATATGTATAGAGATACACAACATATCCCTCCAAACTATTAATAATATTAATACTAATAATATTATTATTATTATTATTATTATTATTATTATTATTATTATCTTCATTCACTCTAAAAATGGTGTGCTGCTGTTTGTTTATTCTGAACTAACTTGTACAACTTGTACACAATGTAAGAATATTTGTATTGTGAGGTAATTATTATTAAAATAAAAAAATATTGAGGTAAATGTTTTACAAACTCTTACAAATGGACGTGAATGAACTAAAAGTAGATACATATTAATACGCATTTATTTCGCCTGACCAAGTGATCGTCCACTACCTGTTCAGTTTGTGTTCTTATATTGTCTCAATTCTGTATCTCGTTCTCTCTCTCGTTTACTCTTTCGTTAACTAGTTGGCTCTCATTGACGATGGTGTCTAAGGTTAGCTGTAATTAAAAGAGAAGTCGTAAGCCTCTTGTTTTAAGTGCCAAGTTAGAGGATGATGGTGTGCCATTCTGATTTTATTCAATAAACACCCTGCCACTCACCTCTCACACTTTAATATTAATATTTTAAGGTAAGTAATAAGTGTACTCTGTGTGTATCTTACCTTTTATTGTGTTTTTAATGCCTATTTCTATTGCTAACTTAATATAAGTTAGTGTAAACTTGTTGTCTGGCATTTATTGCATATTTTATATGCTCTGATAATAATACTTGTGGAGCCGGGTGGAGGGTCAACATTACGTTTTCTCTGTTCAGCCATCAGAGAAAACGTGTATGAATCTGCGTTTGGCCCAGCCACTCCCCCACTCTGGTTTTGTTTACAATATTTGGCATGAATTATTCATTACTTCTACCTTCGTTTATGATGGCATCTAAAGGTAGTTGTTAGAAATTATTAAATTCAGTGAACAAGGCATGTCGATGTTAATAATATGGCTCTGGGCCACAGTGTAGGTAGCCGGTAGGTGTAGCCCAGGCAGGCTACACCTACCAGCTACCTACACTGACTTTATACAAATAAATACTACTCGCCTCTCTTCCTATATTAAGACTACACGCTTCCAGCAGGCGTGCGTGAGCGTGTTAGATAGGAGTGAATGGAGACGAATGGTACTTGGGACCTGACGATCTGTTGGAGTGTGAGCAGGGTAATATTTAGTGAAGGGATTTAGGGAAACCGGTTATTTTCATATAGTCGGACTTGAGTCCTGGAAATGGGAAGTACAATGCCTGCACTTTAAAAGAGGGGTTTGGGATATTGGCAGTTTGGAGGGATATGTTGTGTATCTTTATATGTGTATGCTTCTAAACTGTTGTATTCTGAGCACCTCTGCAAAAACAGTGATAATGTGCGAGTGTGGTGAAAGTGTTGAATGATGAAAGTATTTTCTTTCTTTTTTTGGGTCACCCTGCCTCGGTGGGAGACGGCCGACTTGTTGAAAAAAAAAAAATATTTTAAGGTAAATAATGAGTGTACTGTATGTGCATTTTACCTCTTTGGGATGTTTTAAATATCGTATATTAAGTATGAGACGGGGAGCCAGTGCTACCTACACCTGGGCTACCTGCACCTGACTTCCTACAAATAAGTACTACTCACCTCTCTCCCTATATTAAGATTACAAATACTTTAAGATAAGTAATGAATTTACTGTGACTGTATTTTACTTTGTGTGTTTTTAATGCCTAGTTCTATTACTAACTTAATATAATTTAGTGTAAACTTGTTGTCTGGCATTTATATGCATTTATAAATGGAAAAAAAATGGAGTTCTGCCTTCCGGCGATGTCTGCTTTCCGGCGACAGCCTGGAACCTAACCCGCCGTTTAAGTGGGGCCCTACTGTACCACTATACCAGCATGATTAATTTTGCTTCCTTTTCCTATTTACAAGGTATGACAAGATGCCCAGTAACCTGTTGAGCATTGTTCCTGAAACACCAATCAGCTCATCCAGTAAGTCTGTGTACTTAAAGGTGGGTACAACAAAGTCGGCCACTCATAACATGGCCCTCCTCTCTCGTTACCTGCATCATCGACGGTGGATCTGGGCAGTGCAGGCTCCTAGTGCTCCAGCTGTCTCTCTCAATTCTGTTGCAAGAATTCTCAACACTCTATCAAGGTAAATTTCATGGATTATTTTTGAAGTAAGTCTAAGAAACATTAACATGTAATTAGTGTACCGATCGCAAAAATTTTAATGAAGGAAAGCAGTGAGGTACAGTTGACTCTCATTAGCTCTGATCTCATTTAGAATTATGACCAATGGAGAAAGACACATGAACAAACACTAGGACATATTAGAAAATGTTTTGGTCCTGGGACCTTGATCAATCCCAGGACTGAATAATAATTGTCTTATTACCAAGGTTAATACCGAATTAATTATTTTTATTTAGCTGGCTGCTTGTTTGTTTTCTCTTTTCTTGTTCAGTCAGACCTTGATTAGTGAAGATCTGCATTACGAAATTTTGATTCCATGAACTTTTATAATTGATAACTGATTGTGTAACTGAAATTTTGTAATGCAAATTCGCACTAAATTTTGTTGTGTAGCTAAGAGTTATATGCACTGCATGTTGGACTTTGATAAAAGGTTGATCACTGCTCTTTACTTTTACAGAATAAGACTCCAAGAAGGCTTCAGCTATGCATATTCTTGTAATGGAATTGTAACAATGGTCCGAGAGTTTGACATGAAGGTGATAAATTAACTCTTTTAAATTTTTACTTTAATTTGGTAATGTGTATGAAAACCAATCTGCTAAATAAACCTGAATTTTATAAGTGTCTAAGTTACAGTGTTAGAAAGAGCAGTGTTGCTTAATTATGATATTTGTGACTTGATTCAGTTGGAGCTGAGTGAAAGTGAAGGTGAACGTCTGCTGGAATCATGCTCTCAAGGAGGACTGGCTACCTTTCCCTGTGTTGCTCAGTATGTGATCTTCCCACCGCATATATCAAACTGCAGTAGAGATAGGTAAGCTGGCAAAGTGTTAACACATTACCTGTTTCCTACTAAAATAGGGTGACCTAAGGAAGGAAGTAGTCACTGTCAGTCATTAAACAGTTGTCTTTAATTGTTGAAATAAGACATGGTCACAAGCTTGGTCACAGACTGGGCCGTGGGGGTGTTGACCCCTGAAGCCCTCTCCAGGTATACTCCAGGTATGGACCCAAGAATTTACAACAGTGAGAGTTGCTTACAAAAGCTTTCTCAAATATACATGGATTAGGTAGTAGGTTGGTAGACAGCAACTGCCCAGGGAGGCACTACGCTCCTGCCAAGTGAGTGTGAAACAGAAACCTGTAACTGTTCTACATGATGGTAGGATTGCTGGTGTTCTTTTTTCTGTCTCATAAGCACGCTTTGTCAAGGTTGTTCCACTTCTGACCATTCTGAGACTGAAGAAATACTTCCTGATATCCTTGTGGCTCATCTACATCTTTACCTTCCAGCTGTGACAAGAGTACATGTTTTCCCCGCTTTTCCAACAGCCTATCCCTATCAATTCCTCTGAATATTTTGTATGTTATCATGTCTCTCCTGGTTCTTCTTTCCTGCAGTGTTATTAGTTGTAGGATTCACATGCCAAGGGTTCAAACCCCCACCTGTTCCATGGTTCATTATATTAAGTTCTGTTAGTCCTTTCTTATAGCTTATACCCCTTATTTCTGGAACTAGTTTCACTGCCTACCTCTGCACATACTCCAGTTTTTTAACATGCTTTTTCAAGTATGGGTTTTATGCTGGTGCTGCATACTCTCAAGATGGACCTGACATATGTTTTATAAAGGCTCTAGAATGACTCTATTGAGATTCTTTAAGGTCACTCTTAGATTTATTAGGCAAGCATTGGCTGCAGAGGTTTTTCTGTTGATATGATCCTTTGGCAATATGGTAGGCACTGTGCCCACCCATATGTCTCTCTCCTAGGGTGAAGTCAGCAACCTCTGTCTCATATGTCTGGTCTTCTTGCCCTTTCTCCAGTCTTCATAACCTTGCATTTGCTGGGATTGAATTCAAGCAACCACTTATCTGATTAGTCTTGCTGATTGTCCAGATCCATATGGAACCTTTTTTTTCGTCTGTTTTTGTTCTCTTCATTAGTTTTACATCATCAAACAGATATGCATGTGCCTCACTCCCCATTTGGAATTTTGTAGGTCATGGTGTGGGTCATGTGTGGTGTGGGCCATGTGTGGTGTGGGTCGTGTGTGGTGTGGGTCGTTTGTGGTGCAGTTCGTGTGTGGTGCGGGTCATATGTGATGTGACTTAAGAAATCGTAATGACACGATTGCAAATAAACCATACCCCCGGCCGGGATTGAACCCGCGGTCATAGAGTCTCAAAACTCCAGCCCGTCGCGCTAACCACTAGACGGGCTGGAGTTTTGAGACTCTATGACCGCGGGTTCAATCCCGGCCGGGGGTATGGTTCATATGTGATGTGGGTCGTGTGTGGTGTGTTTCGTGTGTGGTGTGGGTCGTGTGTGGTGTGGGTCGTGTGTGGTGTGGGTCCTGTCTGGTGTGGTTCCTATCTGGTGTGGTTCCTGTGTGGTGTGGTTCCTGTGTGGTGTGGTTTCTGTGTGGTGTGAGTTATATGTTGGTTCAGTGGTTATATAATATGAGAGGTGTCATAGTGAGAGCTTCTGAGAAGGGTGTCAACTCTCTGTGATGGGAATGTGGGATGTTGCAAATGTATGGAATAGGTGGCAGGTTACTGAAAGCAGTGAAGTTTTTATTAGGATAGTGAAATTAAGGAGATTATTTCCCAGTAAAAGTAGGCCTTAGACAGGGATGCATGATGTCACCATGGTTGTTCAGTATATTTATAGATGGGGTTGTAAGAGAAGTGAATGCTCGGGTGTTGGCAAGAAGTGTGGGATTAAAAGATAAAGAATCTAACACAGTTGCTTTTTGCTGATGACACTGAGCTTTTGGGAGATTCTGAAGAGAAGTTGCAGAGGTTGGTGGATGAGTTTGGTGGGGTATGTAAAAGAAGGAAATTAAAAGTGAACATAGGAAAGATTAAAGTGATGAGGATAAAAAAGTTAGGTAATGAAAGATTGGATGTGAGATCGGAGAGAGTATGGAGGAAGTGAACGTATTTAGAGATTTGGGAGTGGACTGGTCAGTGGATGAATCTGTGAAAGGTGAGGTGAATCATAGAATTGATGAGGGGGGGGAAGGTGAATGATGCACTTAGGAGTCTGTGGAAACAAAGAACATTATCCATGGAAGCTTAGAGTATAATTATACCAATGCTCTTATGTGGGTGTAAAGCACGAGTGGTGAATGTTGCAGCAAGGAGAAGGCTGGAGGCAGTGGAGATATTGTGTCTGAGAGCAATGTGCAGTGTGAATATAATGGGGAAAACCTGTAGTTTGGAAATTAGAAGGAAGTGCGGGGGTTACTAAAAGTATTATCCAGAGGGCTGAGGAAGGGTTGTTGAGGTGGTTCAGACAGGAGTAGGGGTCGTCTTGGGAAAGGTTGGAGGAATGGGGTAAAGGAGGTTTTACGTGCAAGGGGGTTGGACTTCAAGCAAGTGTGTGTGAGTGTGTTAGATAGGAGCAAGTGGAGGCGAATGGTTTTTATGACTTGATATGCTGTTGGAGTGTGAGCAGAGTAACATTTATGAAGGTATTCAGGGAAACCAGCAAGTCAGACTTGAGTCCTGGAGGTGGGGAACACAGTGCCTGCACTCTGAAGGAGGCGTGTTGATGTGTTGTAGTTTTTTAACTGTAGTGTAGGCACTCCACTGGCAAGATAGTGATGAGGTGAATGATGTTGATGAAAGTGTTTTTTCTCTTTTAGGTCACTCTGCCTTGATGGGACATGGTCAGTGTTAATAAAAAAAAAAATGAAAAATAATTGAAAAATATCAGCTTTTCTACACATTTTAAAGTACAGTTCATTATGGTCATGTAGCACAATATATATGATACTTTTTTAGACAAAAAAAATGACTTTAAAATGCTTGACCGAGTGTTACCAAAATTCTCGACCTGTATAAGATTGCAATACGCTCTCTTATAATACTCTTGTGCATAGTGTTATTTTTTGTAAATGTGACTGAGAAAGGGCATTCAAAATTAAATAGTGCTGACTATGAAGGGATTTCCATTCGCTATTCAATTATGTATGTACTTTTTCAGTTGCACTTAAAAAATTGAACTGTATAGAGGAGCTTCAGAAAAGAGTTTACTGCATGCATCTTTCTTTCTTTCAACACATCGGCCGTATCCCACCGAGGCGGGGTGGCCCAAAAGAAAAACGAAAGTTTCTCCTTTTTCATTTAGTACTATATACAGGAGAATGGGTTACTAGCCCCTTGCTCCCAGCATTTTAGTTGCCTCTTACAACATGCATGGCGTACGGAGGAAGAATTCTGTTCCACTTCCCCATGGAGATAAGAGGAAATAAACAACAACAAGAACTAGAAAGAAAATTGAAGACAACCCAGAGGGGTATGTATATATACGCTTGTACATGTATGTGTAGTGTGACCTAAGTGTAACTAGAAGTAGCAAGACATACCTGAAATCTTGCATGTTCATGAGACAGAAGAATGGACACCAGCAATCCTACCATCATGTAAAACAATTACAGGCTTTTGTTTTACACTCACTTGGCAGGATGGTAGTACCTCCCTGGGCGGTTGCTGTCTACCAACGTACTACCTAGGTTTACTGCATGCATATTAATTTTAAATCATCTCTAATTGACCTTAATCTAAGATTGATAGTATTTGCAGTGTTAAATATATTGTGTGTAAACAGTGGTTTTTTATTGCTATTACAGTATTGTTGATGAGGACTGGGAGGAAGGGGACAGTGTGGAAGCTGATGGAGAGATACAGATAGTTACTGAGTGTTGGGTGGAACCACAGAATGGTGTTGTTACCTCTCCCTCACCTCAGGCGGTCCATCTCCATAACTGTAACTACCGGCAGCTGGCACAGGCGGTGAGTACCCTTGAAGCATTCACTAACTGGTAATGATATGGATTGTTACCATGTGTAGTTTTGTGGTCATAAGAGGTTCTTAAGTTGCAACTCTCCCAAGTTACATTCACTGCTGTGACTACTACTACTAGGACTACTGCTAGTACTAGGACTACTGCTAGTACTAGGACTACTGCTAGTACTAGGACTACTGCTGGTACTAGGACTACTGCTAGTACTAGGACTACTGCTAATACTAGGACTACTGCTAGTACTAGGACTGCTGCTGGTACTAGGACTACTGCTAGTACTAGGACTACTGCTAGTACTAGGACTACTGCTAGTACTAGGACTGCTGCTGGTACTAGGACTACTGCTAGTACTAGGACTACTGCTAGTACTAGGACTACTGTTAGTACTAGGACTGCTACTACTACTAGGACTACAGCTACTGGAACTGCTGCTACTACTAGGACTTGCCAGTACTAGGACTACTGCGACTACTACAACTACTGCTATGACTGCTGCTACTGCTACTAATACTCCTCTGGAATGATTGAAGGGAAGGAATACAAGAGGCTTTCAGGTTTAGGGGCTTTAACATCCAGCAGGCTTATGTGTACATGTTAGACAAGTGCATGACAACATGTAGTTGTTAATGGATGTGTTGTTGGAGTGTGAGCAAGGTAACTTATGAAGGGATTCAGGGAATGTGGTTAGTCAGCCTCAAGTCCTGGAGGTGCAGAGTACAGTACCTGCACTCTGAAAGAGGGGTGAGGATATTGCAGAGAGTAATTTGATTGTGATGTCTGCATGCTTCAGGGAAGATGGCGATTGAACGAATGTTGATGAATGTGTTTTCTTCTGTGGGCCGCCCTGCCTGGTGGGAGATGGCCATTGAGTTAACCCCTCAACTGTCCGAACGTAGATCTACGTTTGTACTGCTAGCACTCCGAATGTAGATCCATGCTTATTTTACATGCTTTCTTATGGAGAAAATCAAGGTTGGAGTGCTAGTGATGCAAACGTAGATCTACGTTTGGACAGTTTAAGGGTTAAAAACAATAATACTGTAATAATAATAATTAATACAATAATTTGAAAGTGTATAATATGCAGAGGATTATGGGCTATTAAAGCACTTGAAATTTTATAACAGGCAAAAGGGGCACAATTTTCATAAAAGAAGTAAATGTTAGGGTGTTGGGGAAAGGGGTGGGATTAAATAATGGGGAATCAAATACAAAATGGGAATTAACAGTTACTTTTTACTGATGATACTGTGCTCTTGAGGGATTCTAAAGAAAAGTTGCAAAGGTTAGTGGCTGAATTTGGGAGGGTGTTTCAAGGTAAAAAGTTGAAAGTGAACCTAGATAAGAGTAAGGTGATGAGGGTATCAAACAATTTAGATAAAGAAAAAAATGGATATCACATTGGAGGGAGAGAGTATGGAAGAAGTGAATGTTTTCAGATATTTGGTAGTTGACTTGTCAGCAGATGGGTTTATGGAGGATGAGGTTAACCATAGAATTGATGAAGGAAAAATGGTGAGTGGTGCGTTGAGGTATCTGTGGAGATAAAGAAGTTACTGTACAAGAGTATAGTGGTACCAATACTCTTATATGGGTGTGAAGCATGGGTTGTAAATGCTGCAGCGAAGAGGCGGCTGGAGGCAGTGGAGATGATGTGTCTAAGGGCAGTGTTATGGTGTAATATTATGCAGAGAATTTGTAGTGTGGAAATTAGCAGGTGTGGAGTTACTAAAAGTATTAGTCAGAGGGCTGAAGAGGGGCTGTTGAGGTGGTCTGGTCATTTCAAGAGAATGGAACAAAGTGGAATGACTTGGAGAGCATATAAATCTGTAGGTGAAGGAAGGCTGGGTAGGGGTCGTCCCCAAAAAGTTGGAGGGAGGGGGTAAAGGAGGTTTTGTGGGCGAGGGGCTTGGACTTCTAGCAGGGGCACAGGTGCAGCTAATGCAATATTTTATTGTGACAATGTTTCCACAATAAAATGTTGCATTAGTTGCACATGTGTCCTTTTACCTAACATTGTTGGCAGTTCTACCAACATTACAGTTTTCTAAGAGCTGAGCTGCAGCACAAACATGTGTGAAACATGACTTCTGTGTACTATTTATCTATACAGATAATGCATTTATGCTTTACATTGAAAACTAAGAATGCATCTTGTTTCTTTGTTGGGAATTTCTTGTACTCATAAATTTTTACAGTAAATAAATACAGGGGTTTACAATGAATAAATTGTTTACTGTGACTAAATATACAATTTACAGGTAAGTTCTGTGATTTACAGTTGTTTTAATCAAATGTCACAGGATTTTTATGCTGTTGTCATTGCCTATTTGAGTTTGTGGTGAGTAGGGCTGAGCTGTAGCTCTTGGTCCTATCTCAGCCTAGTAATGAGAAATAGCCCTCTTGTATACTGATTCCATTTCCACTGTGTTGTTATTCAGTGTTCTATTGCTTTACCTAATGTGTAGAAGAAAAGTTTTTAATATCCCAGTCATCTGCTTGAGTGTGTGGTTGCTAACCATACCAACCTGGTTTTTGGTTCACAGCTGGTGAACAGTGCTCGGGCACATCTACAGAAAATAGCGCCTATGGCAAGCACTAAAATTGTGCTTCTGTCCAAACATCTGACACCTATTTTTTTGGGGATAATTTTACCATAAAATCTGCTAAAAAACACAAATCAAGCTCATTAATAACAAAAAGGCACAATACCATGACTGGAACAATACACAAATAACCCGCATATAGGAGAGAGGAGCTTACGACGACGTTTCAGTCCGACTTTGTAAATGGTCCAAGTCGGGCCAAAATGTTGTTGTAAGCTCCTTTCTCCTATGTGTGGGTTATTTGTGCAAGCTCATTAATCTTTTAACCCTTTCAGGGTCGAGAAGCCCTCTCCTAAACTTGTTCTCAGGGTTGAAAATTTTTCAACAAAAATAAAAATTATTTTTTCTTATGAAATGATAGAGAATCTTTTCCCGATCATAATCATATCAAAAGTATGAAATTTGATGGAAAACTTACGAAATTATGCTCTCACGAAGTTAGTCTCGACGATGTTTATGCATCGGCAATTTCGCCCACTTTGAGCCCTATTTTTGGCCAATTCCAATGCACCAGTCGACAGAAATCATAGATATTTTGTTAGAACTCCATTTGTTCTATCAGATGAGTACAAGAAACAAGCCAATTACTGATTTCAGAAATTGGCAGTTTTGCCAATTTCACACAAATCTCAAAAGATGCCAATTTCGAAATAGGGCTTAGAATAAACAAGACAGACATTCTAGGCACTTAAATAACATTTTCTCTGTTCATTAGTCACATCCCCACTCCCCTTTACATTTCTTTTGCTTTCCACTTTGAACTTTTACTCTCACAAAAAATAGTAGATTTACTGTTATACAGACTATTGCATTAGTGTAAAAATGGTATAAATAATATCATTGCACGTGTGAAAAAATATTAGACTCACCAGTTGACATGTATTGGATGCGTGGCATGATTTGTTTACTTTTGAACATTGGCAGAAATTAAACATTTCTGCTACTTTGAGCTCTATTTCAAGGTACTTCTCATTGTGAAACCAATCAAAATCATGTCAATTTCTGTAACAAGTCTTCCATTCTATAAAATGACACCAAGAAAATGAGAATACAACCATAAATACCATACAAAAATACACTGCAAAGTCGCTGTTTTAAACAAAAAACACGGTCAGAGTTTTTTTTTCTCATTATGCACTGTATGCTGCAGGATTTTTTTTATACTGTGCACACTGACCATGCAGACCCATTCTTTCATATGTAGGCCTACCAGCTTTCTCTCGCTAGATTTGAAGGCGCTAGAATTTCCGCATACTAGTACGGCACCAACCCTGGCGTGCAATCCGCACTAGTATGACACCAACCCTGAAAGGGTTAATTAACAAATTATGGCACTACATGAAAATTACAACTGTACCTTCCTTGCTTTCATCGATGCAGATTGGTCTATGATGTGCTCAGATTCATTTTTGTCAGTTTATTCTCTTTGTATACTTAGCAGAGCAAGAGTACTGAGTCTGCCTTGACCCTTGGAGGTGTTCACCCCATGATAATCAAAGATCATACACCTGAATCTTTTTTTCCACTATCTGAGGACGGCTTGTCCGACTTTAATAGAAACTGCTCAGTGGTGGTGCCCTTCAAGTGGCACCCAGGGCATGTGCCATACCTGCCATACCTTAAGTATGCCTCTGACTGTATTGATAGGATAATAGCAAAAGTTTTGCCTGTACTAATACAGTGGACACCCAGTTTTCAGCTGGTGCGGAAATTGTGCAATTCGGATTTTGAGCACTTTTTTGGGTGAAATTTACTCCTGGATTTCGTACATCAGCTTGGAAATTGATGGTACCAGACGCATCCAACTGGGTCGCTCATACGTTCCTGACTCACTCTTGGGCACAATAATTGTCTTATTTTACATTAATATAGACATTTTCGTTAAACCATCTATGATATTTTCTTCAAAATTATGTAAAAACACGTTACATAGCATTAAACATACAGTGTTATATGCAATGTATGTTTAATAATAATCACTCTTGGGCACATTAAATGTCTTATTTTAAGTTAATATAGACATTTTCATAAATCCATCTATGATATTTTCTTCAAAATTATACTATAAGAAACATGTTACATAGCATATAAACACGCAAAGTTTATATGCTATCGAGGGGTTGGTGGAGGGTAAACATTACATTTTTTCTGGTCCAGCTTCAGAGAAAACATGTATGAATCTGCGTTGGCCAGTAACCGCCGTTAATAGTACATAAGGCTTTTGTTTACAATTCTCGGCATGAATTATTTATTATGTACTTCTCCCTTTGTTTATGATGGCATCTAAAGGTAGTTGTTAGAAATTATTAAACTCAGTGAACATGATATATCGATGGTAATAATATGGGTGTAGGCCGCAGTGTGTGTAGCCGGTAGGTATAGCCTGGGATGTAGTCCCTCTGGGACTACAAGTCCATGTATATACTAATCACCAACAAGAGTCTTCAATAAAGGTATGTAATGTTCATTTATCATTAAAATTAGTCATTTATATTTATTTCTCATTGTTTTCTGTATGTAAAACTATAGTTATTCTCTATAAAATGTATACGTATTTTGTTAATAATACAGTGGTACCTCGGGATACGAACACCTCAAAACTCGAACAATTATGTAAGTGTATTTATGTAAGTGCTTTTGTAAGTGTATGTTTGGGGGTTTGAAACAGATTAATCTAATTTACATTATTCCTTATGGGAACAAATTTGTTTGGTATCAGCACTCGAACAGCCCTCTGGAACAAATTAAATTTGTATCCCAAGGTACCACTGTATTTTTGGGTGTCTGAAACGGATTTATTGGATTTATAATATTTCTTATGGGAAATATTACTTCAGTTTTTGGCCATTTCAGATTTAGGCCAACCTTCTGGAACAGATTAATTATGAAAACCAGACGTCTACTGTACTCAGTTTCAGGTTTATACAAATGCTGTAAACATTAAACGATACCCATTGGTACCACCAAAATTGGCTGTTATCTACTGATACTGATGCTGTGGTTCCTTCCAAGTAAACTATTTATCCTTTGTAACACCAGTAGTGTGAAGTACTTTGCATGTTGTGAATGTAGCTCATCTTGTTCTTCATTCCACCCATCATATATTTCCCTCCCCTACTTACTATACATTTATCTTCTCTCTTTCCCCACCATACTCTCTTACCCCATCCCTCATACTTTGCCCCCTTCCCTGCTAGATTTCTCCTCTCCCCACTGTTCTTTCTCCCCTTCCCACCATACTTTATCCCCTCCCCACTGTACATTCTCCCCTCCCCACTGCACTTTCTCCCTTTCCCACCATACTTTCTCCTCTCCCCAAAATACTTTCTCCCCTCCCCACCATACTTTCTTCCCTCCCCACCATACTTTCTTCCCTCCCCACTGTACTTTTTCCCTCCCCACCATACTTTCTCTTCTCCCCACTATACTTTTTCCCCTCCTCACCATGCTTTCTCCCCTACCCACCCTACTTTCTCCCCTCCCCACTGTACTTTCTCCCCTCCCCACCATACTTTCTTCCCTCCTCACTGTACTTTCTCCCCCACTGTACTTTCTCCCCTCCCCACCATACATTCTTCCCTCCCCACAATACTTTCTACCCTCCCCACCATGCTTTATCCCCTCCCCACCATACTTTCTCCCCTCCCCACTGTACTTTCTCCCCTCCCCACTGTACTTTCTCCCCTCCCCACCATACATTCTTCCTTCCCCACAATGCTTTCTGCCCTCCCCATCATACTTCCTGCCCTCCCCATCATACTTTCTCCCCTCCCCACCATACTTCTCTCCACTATACTTTTCCCCACAATATTTTCCCTCGTTTCTTCCAAGGTGATGGGAAGGGGGTGTAGGGGATGGGATAACATTCCAGGAAGGGTTGGAGGGGGTGTGAATGTGGTTTTTAGTGGTAGGGGCTTGAGCATCTATCAGACATGTGTAACTGTGGTGGAATGATGGTATTTGACATGATGTTGAAGTGTGAGGTGACTCTTAGGACTTCAAGAGAAATGATTAGTCAGACATGACTTCTGGAGATGGGAAGTACAGTACCTGCACTATGAAGGATGGTACAGTACTGGTGGTGAGAAGTACAGTACCTGCACTATGAAGGATGGTACAGTACTAGAGGTGGGAAGTACAGTACCTGCACTATGAAGGATGGTACAGTACTAGAGGTGGGAAGTACAGTACCTGCACTATGAAGGATGGTACAGTACTAGAGGTGGGAAGTACAGTACCTGCACTATGAAGGATGGTACAGTACTGGTGGTGAGAAGTACAGTACCTGCACTATGAAGGATGGTACAGTACTAGAGGTGGGAAGTACAGTACCTGCACTATGAAGGATGGTACAGTACTAGAGGTGGGAAGTACAGTACCTGCACTATGAAGGATGGTACAGTACTGGTGGTGGGAAGTACAGTACCTGCACTATGAAGGATGGTACAGTACTAGAGGTGGGAAGTACAGTACCTGCACTATGAAGGATGGTACAGTACTGGAGGTGGGAAGTACAGTACCTGCACTATGAAGGATGGTACAGTACTGGTGGTGAGAAGTACAGTACCTGCACTATGAAGGATGGTACAGTACTAGAGGTGGGAAGTACAGTACCTGCACTATGAAGGATGGTACAGTACTGGTGGTGGGAAGTACAGTACCTGCACTATGAAGGATGGTACAGTACTGGTGGTGGGAAGTACAGTACCTGCACTATGAAGGATGGTACAGTACTAGAGGTGGGAAGTACAGTACCTGCACTATGAAGGATGGTACAGTACTGGTGGTGAGAAGTACAGTACCTGCACTATGAAGGATGGTACAGTACTACAGTACTGCACTATGCACTATGAAGGATGGTACAGTACTAGAGGTGGGAAGTACAGTACCTGCACTATGAAGGATGGTACAGTACTAGAGGTGGGAAGTACAGTACCTGCACTATGAAGGATGGTACAGTACTAGAGGTGGGAAGTACAGTACCTGCACTATGAAGGATGGTACAGTACTGGTGGTGAGAAGTACAGTACCTGCACTATGAAGGATGGTACAGTACTAGAGGTGGGAAGTACAGTACCTGCACTATGAAGGATGGTACAGTACTGGAGGTGGGAAGTACAGTACCTGCACTATGAAGGATGGTACAGTACTGGTGGTGGGAAGTACAGTACCTGCACTATGAAGGATGGTACAGTACTAGAGGTGGGAAGTACAGTACCTGCACTATGAAGGATGGTACAGTACTGGTGGTGGGAAGTACAGTACCTGCACTATGAAGGATGGTACAGTACTAGAGGTGGGAAGTACAGTACCTGCACTATGAAGGATGGTACAGTACTAGAGGTGGGAAGTACAGTACCTGCACTATGAAGGATGGTACAGTACTAGAGGTGGGAAGTACAGTACCTGCACTATGAAGGATGGTACAGTACTAGAGGTGGGAAGTACAGTACCTGCACTATGAAGGATGGTACAGTACTAGAGGTGGGAAGTACAGTACCTGCACTATGAAGGATGGTACAGTACTGGTGGTGAGAAGTACAGTACCTGCACTATGAAGGATGGTACAGTACTGGTGGTGAGAAGTACAGTACCTGCACTATGAAGGATGGTACAGTACTGGTGGTGAGAAGTACAGTACCTGCACTATGAAGGATGGTACAGTACTAGAGGTGGGAAGTACAGTACCTGCACTATGAAGGATGGTACAGTACTGGTGGTGAGAAGTACAGTACCTGCACTATGAAGGATGGTACAGTACTGGTGGTGGGAAGTACAGTACCTGCACTATGAAGGATGGTACAGTACTAGAGGTGGGAAGTACAGTACCTGCACTATGAAGGATGGTACAGTACTGGTGGTGGGAAGTACAGTACCTGCACTATGAAGGATGGTACAGTACTGGTGGTGGGAAGTACAGTACCTGCACTGTGAAGGATGGTACAGTACTGGTGGTGGGAAGTACAGTACCTGCACTATGAAGGATGGTACAGTACTAGAGGTGGGAAGTACAGTACCTGCACTATGAAGGATGGTACAGTACTAGAGGTGGGAAGTACAGTACCTGCACTATGAAGGATGGTACAGTACTGGAGGTGGGAAGTACAGTACCTGCACTATGAAGGATGGTACAGTACTGGAGGTGGGAAGTACAGTACCTGCACTATGAAGGATGGTACAGTACTAGAGGTGGGAAGTACAGTACCTGCACTATGAAGGATGGTACAGTACTAGAGGTGGGAAGTACAGTACCTGCACTATGAAGGATGGTACAGTACTAGAGGTGGGAAGTACAGTACCTGCACTATGAAGGATGGTACAGTACTGGAGGTGGGAAGTACAGTACCTGCACTATGAGGAATTGGTGAGGATGTTACAGTACTGGAGGTGGGAAGTACAGTACCTGTACATTGAAGGATGGTACAGTACTGGTGGTGGGAGGTACAGTACCTGTACTATGAAGGATGGTACAGTACTGGAGGTGGAAAGTGCAGTACCTGTACTTTGAAGGGTGGGTGAGGATGTTACAGTACTGGAGGTGGGAAGTACAGTACCTGTACTATGAAGGATGGGAGAGATGTTACAGTACTGGAGGTGGGAAGTACAGTACCTGTACTATGAAGGATGGGAGAGATGTTACAGTACTGGAGGTGGGAAGTACAGTACCTGTACTATGAAGGATGGGAGAGATGTTACAGTACTGGAGGTGGGAAGTACAGTACCTGTACTATTGAAGGATGGGTGAGATGTTACAGTACTGGAGGTGGGAAGTACAGTACCTGACAGACTTAGGGAGCACAAAAATAGTGTTAGGCTTGCCGACACTAACAATGCTCTTTTCTGTCACGTCAAGAGATCATAGCCATCCTATTGACTGGTCTTCTGCTAAAACTGTCTTCCCTACTTCCAACTCGAACAGTCGCCGTCTAGTTGAATCCTCTCTAATACACAACTTTCCTTGTATGAACCTTTGCCCTGGCTTTGTCTCTGTAGATGCCTTCCTCTCCCACTACATTGTAAAATGCTCCAAACTTCAGAACACCCGTGACTTAGCCTGAATCCTCATTTTTTCTTTCTTTTTTTCTTTTTCTGTTTCTTCTTCTTCCTCTTCCCCTTTCCTCTTTCCTTTTCTCCTCTGGGTTGTCTTTCTCTCTCCTGTCTCGTGTTTCTGTTCCTTCTTCATTTATTTCACCACTTCCCCTTTCACGCACCTCTGTGCACTTGCTCTCCCTCTGTGGGCATCTAGCTCTCTTGCAGTGCTCCCCTTCCTTTGTATTTGACTGGCTTGTCTTCCTTATTTCCCACTTCTACCGCTACCTCTTCTTCTTCTACTACTACTACAACTACTGATGAAATTAAGACACATGTGCGGCGTCTGGTTGTCTTTGTTGTGGACGTTTCGCCATCCAGTGGCTGGCTGGATGGCGAAACGTCTATGATGGGGATGCCCGGGTGTTGTGAGTGTGTCTTAATTTCATCTTGTCGGTATTATATACAACTCTTGTACTACTACTACTACCACCACCTCTTCCTGCCTATATATAGCCGTCCTGCTCCACCTCTGGTTAGTGTGACTTTGTCAATGGTCCAAGTCGGACCGAAACGTCGTCGTAAGCTTCTCTCTTTTATGTGCGGGTTATTTGTGTATCGTTCCAGTCACGGTATTGTGCCTTTTTTGTTATTTACAGTACCTGTACTATTGAAGGATGGGTGAGATGTTAGTGCTGTACTGCAGTACAGTATTACTGAATTACATTACAGTATTACTGTACCACATTTTTGTTGGTTTTGTACTATAATTAAATGACTTGTTATTTTTAATTGTAAGTTTTTTATAATTGTTCGTAAACTTTTTAAGTAAATTTTTTAATTATAAGCAATTTTTTCATTGTAAATACACTTTTTCCAATTGTAAGTAAATTATTTTTATTTTTAATAAAATTTCCTAATTGTAAGCAAGTTTTTATTTATTTTCGTGACTTGAGTTTAACCCTTTCAGGGTTGGTGCTGTACTAGTACGTCTTACCAGGGTTGGTGCCGTACTAGTACACATAAATTCTAGCTTCCTTCAAATCAAGCGGGAAAAGGCTGGTAGGCCTAGGTGTGAAAGAATGGGTCTGTGTGGTCAGTGTACACAGTATAAAAAAGTCCTGCATCACACAGTGCATAATGAGAAAAAAAAAACTGACCTTGTGTTTGGTTTAAAACAGCGAATTTGCAGTCTGTTTTCATATGGTATTTATGGTTGTATTTTTGTTTTCTTGGTCTCATTTGATAGAACGGAAGATATATTACAGAAATGGCAATAATGTTGATTGGTTTCACGATGACAGGTACCTTGAAATTGAGCACAAAGTAGAGAAAATGTTAAATTTTTCCCGATGTTCAAGAGTAAACAAATCATACCACATGTCCAATACATGTCAGCTTGTGAGTCTAATATTCTTGCACAAGTGCACTGATATTGTTTATACCATTTTTACTATGATGCAATAGTATACATAACAGTAAATCTTCTATTTTTTGTGAGAATAAAAATTCAAAATAGAAAAGAAAAGTAATGTAAGAGGGGCCTGGAAACATGACTAATGAACAGATAAACTATTATTTTAGTGCCAGGAATGTCTGTCTTGTTTATTCTGCACCCTATTTTGAAATTGACATCTTTTGAACTTTGTGTGAAATTGCCAATTTCTCACCACTTTATTGGGTAGTTAAAATTGGCAAATGGGCGGTTTCTTGTACTCAATCGAAAGAACAAATGGAATTCTAGTGAAATAGCTATGATTTTAGTAGACTGAAACATTGGAAGTGGGTGAAATCACCAATGTGAAAATGTTATCGATACCACTAATTTTGTGAGAGCATAATTCCGTAAGTTTTCCATCAAATTTCATACTTATGGTGTCATTATAATCGGAAAAAGATTCTCTTATCATTTCTTAAGGAAAAATTTTTTTTTATTTTTTCAAAAAATTTTCCACCCTAAGTGGGAGTTAAGGATTGAGGGTCTTGACCCTGAAAGTGTTAAATATCTATGGTTGTCTTGTATTCAGATGCAGATTCAAAATTTATTTCCACATGACACTTGGTAATGCATGTAGAAAACCCATGGTTATGCAGAGCATTTTAGTTAAGCTTAAGCCTAACTTAAGACGACAAAGGCAGTAAACATTATACTATATACTACAGTGGTACCCTGAGCTTCGGCCATAATTCGTTCCAGAAGGCTGTTCGAGTGCCATTACCAAATGAATTTGTTCCCATAAGGAATAATGTAAATTAGATTTGTCCATTTCAGACCCCCAAAAATACTTACAAAAGCACTTACAATAATACACTTATATAATTGGCTGAGTTGGGAGCTGTACAAAATTCGGTGTACCACTGTATATGTGCATGAGGAAGTACAGTGCCTGCACTTAACCCCTTGACTGTTGCAACCCCAACTCCTGAGGTGTCTCATGGTGTCGCAAAATTTAAAAAAAAAATTATTTTTTCTTAAGAAATGATAGAGAATCTTTTCCTGATTGTAATGACACCAAAAGAACGAAATTTGATGGAAAACTAATGGAATTACGCTCTCGTGAAATTAGCAACTTCAGCGATATTTACAAATTGTCGATTTCGCCCACTTTGAACCCAATTTTCGGCTAATTCCATTGTTCCTGTCAGCCAAACTCATAGCTATTTCTTTAGAACTCCATTTTTTCTATCGATTGAGTACAAGAAACTGCCCATTTACTGATTTCAACTACCCAATAACATGGTCAGAAATTTCCAATTTGGCCAATTTCATGAAAATTAAAAAATATGACAATTTCAAAATAGGATCCAGAATGAACAATGCAGACATTCCTGGCTCTAAAATAACATTTTCTTTGTTCATCAGTCACGTCTCCAGGCCCCTCTGATATTACTCTTGCTTTCTATTTTGAATTTTTATTCAAACAAAAATAGAAGATTTACTGTTATGCAGACTACTGCAATATTGTAATAATTGTTTAAATAATGTCAACCCATTCATGACTGCATATCTGAATGGCTACTTGGAAATTTATTGGAAAATGACATCATTTGTTTACTTTTCAACACGGGCAAAAATCAAACATTTCCCCTACTTTGAGCTCCATTTTAAGGTTCTTTTCATAGTAAAACCAATCAAAATCACCTCTATTTCTATAATATGTTTTCCAGTCTATCAAATGAGACCAAGAAAACGAGAATACAACCATAAATACTATAAGAAAATAGACCACAAAGTCGGCATTTTAATTAAAAAATTGGTCGGAGTTTTTTTTTCTCATGCACTGCGTGCTCCAGGATTTTTTTTTATATGGTGCACACTGACTACACAGACCCATTCTCTCACATGTGGGCCTACTAGCTTTCTCCTGCTTGATTTGAAGCTGCTAGAATTTATGAGTTTAAACTATACGTCAAAAACAGTGGCTCGTAAGACGTATATATGCGACCAAAACAGTCAAAGTGTTAAAGGAGGGGTTTGGGATATTGGCAGTTTGGAAGGGTATGTTATATATCTTTATATATGCTTCTAAACGGTTGTATCTGGGCACCTCAGCAAAGATGGTGATTATGTGTGAGTGAGGTGAAAGTGTTGAATGATGATGAAAGTATTTTCTTTTTTGGGGATTTTCTTTCTTCTTGGGTCACCTCGCCTTGTTGGGAGACAGCCGACTTGTTGAAAAAAAAAAAAAGTGTATGAGGACACTTAGGGTATCCGTAATAAAACTGATTCAGTGAATATATACAGTGGACCCTTAACCCTTTGAGGGTCGACAGGCCCTCTCCGAAACTCGTTCTCAGGGTCGGCCAAATTTAAAAAAAAAAAAAATTATTTTCTCTTATGAAAAGATAGAGAATATTTTCCCGATCATAAAGACACCAAAAGTTTGAAATTTGATAGAAAACTTACGGAATTATGCTCTCGCAAAGTTAGCGGTCTCGGCGATGTTTACGCATCGGCGATTTTGCCCACTTTGAGCCCCATTTTCGGCCAATTTATTATTTATTTATTTATTTATTTATTTATTTCCAATTTGTGCACACATACAGAGGTACAAAAAAAATACAGATAAGAGCAGTATGCCAAAGCCACTTATACTATGCATAGCATTACGGGCTGGCTTAAAATTAACTTAAGATTAACTAAGCAATGATTATTATTATTATTATAATCAAAAAGAAGCGCTAAGCCACAAGGACTATACAGCGCTGCTACTAAGCAATGATGAAATCAGTGATAAAACATTAATGTAAACAGATAACTATAAAGCACAAGTGAGTATTACAAAGACAGGTCATATGGTTGCATTCACTGTACTAGTCGACAAAAAACATGAATATTTCGCTAGAACTCCATTTTTTCTATCGAATGGGTGCAAGAAACCACCCATTTATAAATTCATCTATCCAGTACAGTGGTCAGAATTTAGCAATGTTGCCAATTTCACACAAATTTCAAAAGATGCCAATTTCCGAATAGGGTCCAGAATAAACAAGAAAGACATTCCTGGCACTAAAATGACATTTCCTCTAGTCATTAGTCACGTCCCCACTCCCCTTTTACATTCTTTTGCTTTCCACTTTGAATTTTTATTCTCACAAAAAATATAAGATTTACTGTTATGCAGACTACTGCATTAGTGTAAAAAATGGTACAAATATTATTGGTGCACTTGTGAAAGAATATTAGACTCACCAGTTGACGTGTATTGCATGCTTGGCACGATTTGTTTACTTTTGAAGTTTGGTAAAAATCGAACATTTCTGCTACTTTGAGCTCAATTTCAAGGCACCTTTCATTGTAAAACCAGTCAAAATCATCTCAATTTCTGTAATATGTCGTCCATTCTATAAAATGAGACCAAGAAAACTAGAATACAACAATAAATACCATACGAAAATACACTGCAAAGTCGCTGATTTATTAAAAAAAATGGTCAAAGTTTTTTTTTTCTCATTATGCACTGTGTGCTGCAGAATTTTTTTTAGACTGTGCACACTGACCACATAGACCCATTCTTTCATATGAAGGCCTACCAGCTTTCTCCCACTAGATTTGAGGCCGCTAGAATTTATGAGTACTAGTACGTCAAAAACCCCTACGCGTAAGACTTACTAGTACGACCAAAACCCTCAAAGGGTTAACCAGTGATGGCATCGATTAACGATAAATGTGACTAGCGATACATTTTAACGCAAAAATTTTACCTCATCTAGCGCTTAAAAACCCGACCAACGCTATTCGTTCCATACCATACGCGTCCACTTTGGCCTGAGCGCGCCTCACTTGTCCCTTGGGTGCCAGTGTTTACAAGCCAGCCAGCCACCGCGGTCGCTTCCAAACATACAACAACTGGAACATTTCATATTATCACAGCCTTTGTAGTGATTGCACCTGCAAAATAAGTCACCATGGGCCCCAAGAAAGCTTCTAGTGCCAACCCTACAGCAAAAAGGGTGAGAATTACTATGGAGATGAAGAAAGAGATCATTGCTAAGTATGAAAGTGGAGTGCGTGTCTCTGAGCTGGTCAGGTTGTATAATAAACCCCAATCAACCATCGCTACTATTGTGGGTAAGAAAACGGCAATCAAGGAAGCTGTTCTTGCCAAAGGTGCAGCTGCTGCTGCACCACAGTCAGCTGTTGTTGTTGCTGCACCACCATCAGCTGTATTACTCGAAGATGTGGAGAGAGTGTTGTTGGTGTGGCTTAACGTGAAACGATTACCGAGAAACGATTAACCCCGGAGGGTTAGCCACCCAGGATAACCCAAGAAAGTCAGTGCATCATCGAGGACTGTCTAACTTATTTCCATTGGGGGTCCTTAATCTTGTCCCCCAGGATGCGATCCACAACAGTTGACTAACACCCTGGTGAACAGGAAAAAATGCCTGGAACTAGTGCTCATGTTGGTGAGATTAGTGGGGAGGATGTGGAAGAGTTGGTGGAGGAGGACAATGAAGAACAAACCACTCATGAGCTGCTAGATCATCTTTAACAGTAAGAGACCACACCTGAGGAAACTGCTTCGGAGGAGGGGAGAGAGAAATTGAAGAAGTTGCCTACTTCAAAGATTAAGGAAATGTGTGCAATGTGGCTTAAAGTGCAAACCTTTTTTGACGAAAATCACCCTCACACAGCTATTGCAAGCTGTGCTGGTGACTATTACACTGACAATGTTGTGAAACACTTTAGGATAAAGGAACGAGAGGTACAGGCCTCTATGGACAGATATGTTGTGCGACAGAAGTCCAGTGACTCTGAAGCTGGTCCTAGTGGCATTAAAAGAACAAGGGAAGTAACCCCAGAAAAAGACTTGCTACCTCAAGTGCTAATGGAAGGGGATTCCCCTTCTAAACACTAACAAGATCAACGGTCTCCCCTCCTCCCATCCCATCAATCATCACCAGATCTTCAATAGAGGTAAGTGTCATGTAACTGTGCATGTCTTCTTCAGTTTGTGTGTATTAAAATTAATATTTCATGTGGTAAAATTTTTTTTTTTCAATACTTTGGGGTGTCTTGCACGGATTAATTTGATTTCCATTATTTCTTATGGGGAAAATTAACTTGACTAACAATTATTTTGATTAACGATGAGCTCTCAGGAACGGATTAATATCGCTGGTTGAGGGTCCACTGTATATATATAGCAAGTGTATATATGAGTAGATACATGATTTTAAGAAAAATGTTTGGGGTTATAGTCTAGGAAGTTTATTTTTTTTACCATGCCAGGTGTATCCCACCCAAGCAAGGTGACCTAAGAAGAATACCCAAAGTTTCTCTTTGTCAATTTAGTAATTTATCCAGAAGAAAGGGGTTATTAACCCCTTGTTCCCAGCATTTTAGTTGCATCTTACAACAAGCATGGCTTACAGACAAATTATTCTTTTCCACTTCCCCATGGAGATCTAGGAAGTTTATGGGTATAATTTTTTGTGCATAACTTAACCTAGGATAAGCCAATAAAGTGACAAGCTTCGATTTATATTGACTGGGGTCCTTCAGATCTGATTGTTTGGGAGTGTAGTTGTGTGACATGTGGTGTAGTGCTGGAGGTACTGATAAGAAGGAAACATTGAGCAACTCAAGCATTAATGTGACATTCCACTCAAGTAAATCTTTATATATAAAAGTGTATATAGCAGTAGCTGATAAAGGTTTATAAAACCACCAAGATAAGATACCACTCCTGGGCTGACAACACTGAACTCCTCAGCCTCGTTGTTCATAGTTTTCATAATTCACTTTTATGTTTGTTTTGCATCTTGTATTGCTTGTTCACAATATTTGCATAACCTTTATTTATGTTAGGTACTGTAGCATGCTGTGCTTTCTATATAAATTTAAATATTTTTTTTTTTCCAACAAACCGGCCTTGTCCCACCGAGGCAGGGTGGCCCAAAAAGAAAAACGAAAGTTTCTCTTTTTAAATTTAGTAATTTATACAGGAGAAGGGGTTACTAGCCCCCTTGCTCCCGGCATTTTAGTCGCCTATTACAACACGCATGGCTTACGGAGGAAGAATTCTGTTCCACTTCCCCATGGAGATAAGAGGAAATAAACAAGAACAAGAACTAGAAAGAAAATAGAAGAAAACCCAGTGGGGTGTGTATACATACCCTTGTACATGTATGTGTAGTGTGACCTAAGTGTAAGTACGTAGAAGTAGCAAGACATACCTGAAATCTTGCATGTTTATGAGACAGAAAAAAAGGACACCAGCAATCCTACCATCATGTAAAAGATTTACAGGCTTTCGTTTTACACTCACTTGGCAGGACGGTAGTACTTCCCTGGGCGGTTGCTGTCTACCAACCTACTACCTAGAAAATATGTTATGTACTTGAAATATGTGTCTCATTTACATTGTTGTTTTAAGACATTGGCTGTCTCCCACCAAGGCAGTGTGACCCCAAAAAAGAAGAAACAAAAGCTTTTGTTTTTGTACATTTAGTAATTTATGCAGGAGGAGTTGCTAGCACCTTGCTCCTGGCATTTTAGTTGCCTCTTATGACATACATGACTTACGGAGGAAGTATTCTTCTCCACTTCCCCCAATGAAATTTACATACATGTACGTACATAAATGTCAAGATTCAGCCAGCTGGCTCAGTGACTTACACTGGCCTGGAGTTTTACTACTCACTCACCATAGGTTCAAACTCCTTCCGTTCCGTGGTTTACATAAATGTCATATATGTCAGGTACAGTAGTGTGTGGTTATGTAAATTCAAATTCACAACTTGATGAACATTTAATTTGGATTATCAACCCTGGGTGGTTAGTAACTCAGGTTAGCCCAATAAAACAACACTGTCAAAGTCAAAGATTTATTTCTACATGATACAGTGTTTGCACAGAGAAGGGTGACATTTGGTTGTGTATGTAGAAAACGCCTGGTTATGCAGAGCATTTCAGGCAAGGTAACTTCCAGGTAGTACAGTAGTCCCCCCAAATTTGCAGGGGTTACGTTCCAAGACAATCTGTGAATTTGGAAAAACCGCAAATTCTGGACATGGTTATAAAAATGCCTATAAATGCCTATATTTATAGTTTAAACCTTAAATATGCCCACAAAACACTTAAATTTAATTTCAAACTCAGCTTCACACATCACCTGCCATCTCTCTATCCTTGATCCACACCAGCAACAACTTCTCAACCTCTTCAGCTATTTGTGGTCTTTTGTGGTTAGCATATTAACACCTTTCACAACATCAGCTTCCTTGATTTGTTCTTTCTTTGCCAGGATAGAACCAATTGTCGAGTTGTTTTTCCCATACATCCTGGCAAGCTCAGCAAGTCTCGCACCCTCTCATACTTCTGCATTATTTCCTTCTTCACATCTATGGTGTTTCTAATTTTCTTTACTGCAGGGGTACCACTAGCAAGTTTCTTTGGGCCCATGGTAGCTTACTTCACAGTCCCACAAGCAATAAACATAATGAAATAATCGTAAAATGTTTGAATGAGAACGCAGGTTAGTGTTTACTCAAGCATCAACAAAGCCAGACTGGCTCATGGCACCTGCGCGGGGACGCAGACAGAGCGGGCTGGCGGACCGGTCCGGTACCTGGCGGCTGAAAATAGGGGCGCGTTCGATAATAGGGACAAAGTTGGTTTGAAAAAAGGGTTCTAATTTTGAAACATTCAAAATTTGAGGTTCCACTGTACACTATTGTATAAACATTTAAAAATATACCAGAAATGTTATAAATGGTGCAAAGGTAATATTAAAACAGTATCAAAGGTGGTTGGCACAAACCCACTACCATTACAGTATGCTCCTCACTTAGCGATGAATTTGTTTACTGACGTAGTCTTAGGAATGGAACTCCGTCGTTAAGTGAGGAGAGTCTGTAATACTAAAATTATGAGCCATGAGACACTATCCTGAGCCATTTCACATTTATGATAGTGAATAAACAGAATAATAGATAAGGGCTTGAACTGTGGTTCTTGCATGTATCAGGCTCAGTGCTGTACCACTTGGCCATAAACCTTACAATAAAAAGATTTTACAGTGTCCTGTGACTTGGTTGTATCAGCAGCAGCAACTCTGACTCCACTCTCTCTTATATGAGTTATAGTAATTTACATGACCTCACCTATGCTATTTGTACCTGGATCTAGATCAGTAAACCACCTTAAGCCAATAAATAATAACTCAAAAAAATGCCACAGTACGAATGATCACTCTGGGCGGGGGTGTGCTAGACAGCACTCTTCACCTCCCCCCTCCACCTCCTCAAAGATCTAAATCTATTCACTATACAGACCCTTACTATTGTGCATCCTTCATTTACAGAACATTGAATTCTAACCCTTTCAGGGTCCAAGGCCCAAATCTGGAGTCACGCACCAGTGTCCAAGAATTTTCAAAAAAAAAATTTCTTATTTTTTCTTATGAAATCGTAGAGAATCTTTTTGTGAAGGTAATAAAACAAAAAGTACGAAATTTGGTGGAAAATTGACGAAATTATGCTCTCGCGAATTTTGATGTGTCAGCGATATTTACGAATCGGCGATTTTGCCGACTTTGACTCCCATTTTAGGCCAATTACATTATTCCAGTCAACCAAATTCTTAGCTATTTCACTAGTATTACTTCTATTCTATCGATTGAGCACAAGAAATCGCCAAGTCAACTGTTTCAACTACAAAATAAAGTGATCGGAAATTGTTAATTTGGCCAATTTAACACAAAGTTCAAAATATTCCAATTTCAAAATAGGGTCCAGAATGAACAATGTAGGCATTCATGGCACTAAACTAACATTTCCTCTGTTCATTAGTTATGTTTTGAGGCTTTACAAATAAATTCCATTTTGATTTTTTATTCAGATAATGAATTTTTATTCACACCAAAAAATAGAAGATTTACTGTTATGCAATACTGTAATAATTGTATAAATATCATCACCATATTTGTGAATGTATATTAGACCCACCAGCTGATGTGTATTAGACGTGTGAGGTCGTTTGTTTACTCTTGAATATCGGCAAAAATTTAACATTTCTGCTACTTTGAGCTCAGTTTCAAGCCATTTCCAGTGCTAAAACCAATCAAAATCATCTCTATTTCTGTAATATGTCTTCCATTCTATCAAATGAGACCAAGAAATTGCAAATACAACTATAAAAAACATACGAAAAAACACTGCAAAGTTGCTGTTTTAATCGAAAAATCATGATTTCATTTTTTTTCTCTCATTATACACAGTGTGCTGCAGGATCTGTTTTATGTGGTGCACACATACCACATAGATGTATTCTCTCATATCTAGGCCCAAATGTACCACTCACAGTTTATCAGAGTGAGTTGAGCTCATGGCGTAGATCTACGGTTTGGACCCTGAACGTAAAGCCGTAGATCTACGGGACGGACCCTGAAAGGGCTAATGTTGATCCCAACCTGAAGCACTGTCTTGATAGTTGCAACAGGATCCATAAACATAACACTGGGCACAAAAATCTCTATGACATACCCCGTGTCTGGCTAAATCTCCGTAAAAATTCAGTGTACATAAAAGGGTCCAAAATCTGGAACACTGATGGAAATTTCCAGAGCCACTGTTTCAGCCAGCATTGTCAAAACTATTAAAAAACACCTCTCTCTAACATATCCCAACATCAGTATTATCTTATTCTTAATACAGTGGAACCTTGGCTTATAAGTTTAATCCATTCCATGACCTTGCTCGTATCCCGCTCTGCTCATATACGGAGTCAGTTTTCCTCATTTAAATTAATTGAACTGCCATTAATCCGTTCCAGCAGAATTCCTGCTCTGGGAGGCAGGACAAAAATACTTTGATATGATGCTAATGTCAACTCTACAGCTTATTTATTTATCATAATTCATCTAATATGGCATAATAAACAATATAAATAACATAGAAACTTGATATATACGTACTCTAGAATGAATGAAATATGTCATTATGTGACAAGTGGTGGTGGCCATTCCCTACCTCAAGTGGCCGCCTTGTTGTGGGTCAGCGGGGAAACCTCCCACCATCCCCTGCCATCCCACGACACTCCCACACTCCTGACACCAACATCCCAGCTTTGTGAATATGTGTACATTTCCACTTCTCTGCTTCGAACTAGCTGTGTTTGTGAATTGTGTTTTGATCTTTTAATTATCATATCTTGTATCTGGCAAGACAGTGATGGAGTTTATGATGATGAAAGTTTTTCGTTTTCAGGCCACCCTGCCTTGGTGGGAATCGGCCGATGTGTTAATATAAAAATAATAATACAGTATAATAAAAAATAATCTTGTATTTGCCAAGCAGTCATGGCATCCACTAGGCATACCGGTGTTGCTGACTTACTGAATGACTTACAGAATAACTGAATGACTTACTGACTTTTCCGGAGGGTAATGACACCAAAAGTACGAAATTTGATTGAAAACTTATGGAATTACGCTCTCGTGAAGTTAGCGATCTTGGCAATATTTACGCATCGGCGATTTTGCCCAATTTGAGCCCTATTTTCAGCCAATTACTTTGTTCCAGTTGACCAAACTCATAGCTATTTCTTTAGAACTCCATTTGTTCTATTACATAAGAACATAAGAAAGGAGGAACACTGCAGCAGGCCTGTTGGCCCATACTAGGCAGATCCTTTACAATTCATCCCACTAACAAACATTTGACCAACCCAATTTTCAATGCCACCCAAGAAACAAGCTCCGATGTGCAAGTCCCACTCAAATCCAACCCCTCCCACTCATGTACTTATCCAACCTAAATTTGAAACTACCCAAAGTCCTAGCCTCAATAACCCAACTAGGTAGACTGTTCCACTCATCAACTACCCTATTTCCAAACCAATACTTTCCTATGTCCTTTCTAAATCTAAACTTATCTAATTTAAATCCATTACTGCGGGTTCTCTCTTGGAGAGATATCCTCAAGACCTTGTTAATATCCCCTTTATTAATACCTATCTTCCACTTATACACTTCGATCAGGTCTCCCCTCATTCTTCGTCTAACAAGTGAATGTAACTTAAGAGTCTTCAATCTTTCTTCATAAGGAAGATTTCTAATGCTATGTATTAATTTAGTCATCCTACGCTGAATGTTTTCTAACGAATTTATGTCCATTCTGTAATATGGAGACAGAATGGACATAAAATTCGTTAGAAAACATTCAGCGTAGAATGACTAAATTAATACATAGCATTAGAAATCTTCCTTATGAAGAAAGATTGAAGACTCTTAAGTTACATTCACTTGTTAGACGAAGAATGAGGGGAGACCTGATCGAAGTGTATAAGTGGAAGATAGGTATTAATAAAGGGGATATTAACAAGGTCTTGAGGATATCTCTTCAAGAGAGAACCCGCAGTAATGGATTTAAATTAGATAAGTTTAGATTTAGAAAGGACATAGGAAAGTATTGGTTTGGAAATAGGGTAGTTGATGAGTGGAACAGTCTACCTAGTTGGGTTATTGAGGCTAGGACTTTGGGTAGTTTCAAATTTAGGTTGGATAAGTACATGAGTGGGAGGGGTTGGATTTGATTGAGTATAAGAAACCACCCATTTACCAATTTCAACTACCCAAAAAAGTGGTCAGAAATTGGCAATTTGGCTAATTTCATGCAAATTAAAAAAGTTGCCATTTTCAAAATAGGATCCAGAATGAACAGTGCAGACATTCCTGGCACTAAAATATCATTTTCTCTGTTCATCTGTCGCATCTTCAAGCCCTCTTATTGACAATGTTTACTCTTGAACATCGGCAAAAATCTAACATTTCCTTTACTTTGAGCTCAATTTCAAGGTCCTTTTCATCGTGACACCAATCAAAATCATCTCTATTTCTGTAATATGTTGTCTGTTCTATCAAATGAGACCAAGAAAATGAGAATAGAACCATAAATACTATACAAAAATACACCTCAAAGTTGGCATTTTAATCCAAAAACACAGTCAGAGTTTTATTTTCATTATGCACTGCGTGCTGCAGGATTTTTCTTATACTGCGTACACTGACCACACAGACCCATTCTCTCACATGTGGGCCTACCAGCTTTCTCCTGCTTGATTTGAACCCTCTAGAATTTTGGAGTATAAATACATCAAAAACACTGGCTCGTAAGACATATATATATATATTTTTTTTTTTTTTTTTTTTTTTTAATCACACTGGCCGATTCCCACCAAGGCAGGGTGGCCCGAAAAAGAAAAACTTTCACCATCATTCACTCTATCACTGTCTTGCCAGAAGGGTGCTTTACACTACAGTTTTTAAACTGCAACATTAACACCCCTCCTTCAGAGTGCAGGCACTGTACTTCCCATCTCCAGGACTCAAGTCCGGCCTGCCGGTTTCCCTGACATATATGTATGTCAGAAACAGTCAGAGGGCTAGAGCAGCTGATGCCTTACTGTCAGTTGTATAATGTACTGCAAGGTAAAATAGAACAGAAATCCATTACAGAATTTATGCATACCCCAGTACAACCATTGTCCTCAGTACCAGAACCTCTACCATCCACCTCAGCCCAGTAGGACCACAACATAACTCTCCACTCTCTTCACAATCATCCACAAACACCAGCACCCACAATTTAAGGTAAGAAATACTATTATTTCTGTTGCATTTATAGTCTTAATCAGTAAAAACAACATAATACATCATGACAGTGATCTACAATTATACAGTGGACCCCCGCATAACGATCACCTCTGAATGCGACCAATTATGTAAGTGTATTTATGTAAGTGCGTTTGTACGTGTATGTTTGGGGGTCTGAAATGGACTAATCTACTTCACAATATTCCTTATGGGAACAAATTCGGTCAGTACTGGCACCTGAACATACTTCTGGAGTGAAAAAATATCGTTAACCGGGGGTCCACTGTATACATATTCACTTTGAGGGGGAAGCTTGCATCCTGAATTTTTGCTCGTATCCAGAAACAAAAAATCGACCGAGCGACTGCTCGTATCCTGAAAAACTCGTATGGTGGGGCATTCGTAAGCCAAGGTTCCACTGTATCTGTAATCCTCACAACCATAAAACACTGAATGTATTCACATTATGTTAATATGCTATGTCTAGTTTTAAGTAGTGTGTAAATATTAGTATTAATCTGCCTGAAATACTCAGGCATGTTAGAGACTTTTTTTGCACTTAACAATATTTTGTAATTTTACATGTAAATCACACATTGTATATCATGCAAAGAAATAAAAAATATAATTTAATTTACATGACATTTATAGTAATTTACATAACAGTTGTAGTACTTTACATGAGAGTTGTAGTAATTTACATGACAGTTGTAGTACTGTATTTACATGACATTGTCATTTTCCAATAATCTATGGTTATTTATGTGACAGTTATAGTACTGTATTTACATGAGTTATAGCCATTTACATGAGTTTTACACTGTATTTACATGAGTTATAGCCATTTACATGAGTTTAGCACTGTATTTACCTGACAATTATAGCTATTCATTGTCATTTACATAATGTGATGAGTATATCAGTTTTTTAACTTTCATCAAGTTTTATGCTTCCCACAGAAAGATCTGTACAAATGTTTTACTGTATTTATTTCTTTTATCAGTTTGTTTGTGTAAATTAAAATTGATGTGTTGGTATTGGTGATGGGACAGTTCGAAAATTTTTATGGATACCAATGCTCAATTTTATGCTGATACCATTGTCATCAAAATTAACTGATATTCTCGTATCTTTATTGATAGCACACTCAGCTCACACACTGAGCTCCAGGGATTGAGCCCTGATAACGGCTGGAAAGCATTAGGACGTGTTTTCTTAAGACACCTGCTGGCCGCACGTAAACCAACGTACGAACCACAGCCTTGCTGGTCAGGTTCTGTGATTTGTTTGCAGTCATGTTGTTTACGATTTCGTGAGTAAAGGTTGTGTTGGTTTGTTAAGAAACTAAATGACCACAATTTACTGCTGCTTGAGGAAGGGTTTTTAACCATAATCTCTTTTTCTGCGTTAGTTAAAATGCAGGAATTTGTCAGTTGAAATTGTTTATCATTTATGTTTACCATTTTTATAGTTTTTGAATTTAGTGTGTTATGATGGAGAGGGTGATAAGATGGTGGTGTTGGAGATACTGGTGTTGGTGATAGTGATGGTGGTGGTGATAGTGATGGTGTTGGTCATAGTGGTGGTGGTGATGGTGGTGGTGATGGCATTGGTGATAGTCATTTTGGTATTTATAGTGTTGGTGATAGTGATGGTGGTGGTGATAGTGATGGTAATAGTGGTGTTAGTGATGGTGCTGGTAATGGTGTTATGATAGTGATGGTAGTGGTGGTGTTAGTGATAGTGATGGTGGTGTTAGTGATGGTGTTGGTGGTGTTAGTGATGGTGATAGGGATGGTGGTAGTGATGGTGGTAGTGATGGTGGTGATGGTGGTAGTGATGGTGGTGGTGATAGTGGTGGTGTTAGTGATGGTGATAGTGGTGTTACTGTTGGTGATAATGATGGTGGTAATGGTGTTGGTGATAGTAATGGTGGTAGTGGTGACGCTAGTGAAGGTAGGGTAGGGTAGGGGAGGGGCGGTTTATATCACACAGATAACAGATATGTTATCATGTCCACTTGTTTACCTAGCCTTGATAATGTGAACCCCCATCCCCCCTCCTTCCTAGGTGACCCCCTCCTTCCTAGGTGACCCCTCTCACCTTCCTAGGTGACATCCCCTCACCTTCCTAGATGACACCCCATCACCTTCCTAGGTGACCCCCTCACCTTAATAGGTGACACCCCCTCACCTTCCTAGGTGACCCCACTCACCTTCCTAGGTGACCCCCTTCACCTTCCTAGGTGACCCCCCTCACCTTCCTAGGTGACCCCCTTCACCTTCCTAGGTGACCCCACTCACCTTCCTAGGTGACCCCACTCACCTTCCTAGGTGACCCCCCTCATCTTCCTAGGTGACCCCCTCACCTTCCTAGGTGACACCCCTTCACCTTCCTAGGTGACCCACCTCAACTTCCTAGGTGACACCCCCTCACCTCCCTAGGTGACCCCCACACCTTCCTAGGTGACATCCCCTCACCTTCCTAGATGACACCCCATCACCTTCCTAGGTGACCCCCCTCACCTTCCTAGGTGATACTCTCTCACCTTCCAAGGTGATACCCCCTCACCTTCCTAGGTGACACCCCCTCACCTTTCTAGGCAACACCCCCTCACCTTCCTAGGTGACACCTCCTCACCTTCCTAAGTGACACCCTCTCACCTTCCTAGGTGACACCCCCCTCACCTTTCTAGATGACCCCCCATCACCTTCCTAGGTGACACCCCTTTACCTTCCAAGGTGACACCCCCCTCACCTTCCTGGGTGACACCCCCCTCACCTTCCTAGGTGACACCCCCCTCACCTTCCTAGGTGACACTCCCTCACTTTCCTGGGTGCCACCCCCTCACCTTCCTAGGTGACACCCATCACCTTCCTAGGTGACCCCATCACCTTCGTAGGTGACTTCACCTTACTAGGTGACCACCTTGCTAGGTGACCTCACATTCCTAGGTGACCCCCCTCACTTTCCTAGATGAAGCATGACCCCCACCTTAGGTAAAGTGTGACCCCCACTTTGGTGAAACATGACCCCACCTTTCTGGGTGAAGTGTGACCCCTTTACCTTAAAGTGTGACCCCCTCACTTTCCTAGGTGAAGTGTGACCCCTCATTAAGCAAAGTGTGACCCTCCTTCCTAGGTGAAGTGTGACCCCACCTAGGTGAAGTGTGACCCTGCCTTATTAGAAGTGTGACCCCACCTCCCTAGGTGAAGTGTGACCCTGCCTTACTAGGTGGTATGACCCCACCTTCCTAGGTGAAGTGTGACCCCCTCACCTTCCTAGGTGAAGTGTGACCCTGCCTTACTAGGTGGTATGACCCCACCTTCCTAGAAGTGTGACCTCACCTTCCTAGAAGTGTGACCCCCTCACCTTCCTAGGTGAAGTGTGACCTCTCTTTAGGTGAAGAGTGACCCCACCTTCCTAGGTGAAGTGTGACCTCTTTAGGTGAAGTGTGACCCTACCTTCCTAGGTGAAGTGTGACCTCTTTAGGGGAAGTGTGACCCCACCTTCCTAGGTGAAGTGTGACCTCTCTTTAGGTGAAGTGTGACCCCACCTTCCTAGGTGAAGTGTGATCTCTTTAGGTGAAGTGTGACCCCACATTCCTAGGTGAAGTGTGACCTCTCTTTAGGTGAAGTGTGACCTCTCTTTAGGTGAAATGTGACCCCACCTTTCTAGGTGAAGGGTGACCTCTAGGTGAAGAGTGATCCCACCTTCCTAGGTGATGTGTGACCTCTCTTTAGGTGAAGTGTGACCCCACCTTCCTAGGTGAAGTGACCTCTCTCTAGGTGAAGTGTGACCCCACCTTCCTAGGTGAAGCATGACCTCTCTCTAGGTGAAATGTGACCCCACCTTCCTAGGTGAAGTGTGACCTCTTTAGGTGAAGAGTGACCCTACCTTCCTAGGTGAAGTGTGACCTCTTTAGGTGAAGTGTGACCCTATGTTCCTAGGTGAAGTGTGACCTCTTTAGGGGAAGTGTGACCCCACCTTCCTAGGTGAAGTGTGACCTCTTTAGGTGAACTGTGACCCACTTTCCTAGGTGAAGTGTGACCTCTCTTTAGGTGAAGTGTGACCCCACCTTCCTAGGTGAAGTGTGATCTCTTTAGGTGAAGTGTGACCCCACATTCCTAGGTGAAGTGTGACCTCTCTTTAGGTGAAGTGTGACCTCTCTTTAAGTGAAGTGTGACCCCACCTTCCTAGGTGAAGGGTGACCTCTAGGTGAAGAGTGATCCCACCTTCCTAGGTGATGTGTGACCTCTCTTTAGGTGAAGTGTGACCCCACCTTCCTAGGTGAAGTGACCTCTCTCTAGGTGAAGTGTGACCCCCACCTTCCTAGGTGAAGCATGACCTCTCTCTAGGTGAAATGTGACCCCACCTTCCTAGGTGAAGTGTGACCTCTTTAGGTGAAGAGTGACCCTACCTTCCTAGGTGAAGTGTGACCTCTTTAGGTGAAGTGTGACCCTACGTTCCTAGGTGAAGTGTGACCTCTTTAGGTGAAGTGTGACCCCACCTTCCTAGGTGAAGTGTGACCTCTTTAGGTGAACTGTGACCCACTTTCCTAGGTGAAGTGTGACCTCTCTTTAGGTGAAGTGTGACCCACCTTCCTAGGTGAAGTGTGACCTCTTTAGGTGAAGTGTGACCCCACATTCCTAGGTGAAGTGTGACCTCTCTTTAGGTGAAGTGTGACCCCTCCTTCCTAGGTGAAGTGTGACCTCTTTAGGTGAAGTGTGACCCCACCTTCCCAGGTGAAGTGTGACCTCTCGTTAGGTGAAGTGTGACCCCACCTTCCTAGGTGAAGTGTGACCCACCTTCCTAGGTGAAGTGTGACCTCTTAGGTGAAGACCCCACCTTCCTAGGTGAAGTGTGACCTCTTTAGGTGAAGTGTGACCCCACATTCCTAGGTGAAGTGTGACCTCTCTTTAGGTGAAGTGTGACCCAACCTTCCTAGGTGAAGTGTGACCTCTCTAGGTGAAGTGACCCCACCTTCCTAGGTGACGTGTGACCTCTCTTTAGGTGAAGTGTGACCCCACCTTCCTAGGTGAAGTGTGACCTCTCTTTAGGTGAAGTGTGACCCCACCTTCCTAGGTGAAGTGTGACCTCTCTAGGTGAAGTGTGACCCCACATTCCTAGGTGAAGTGTGACCTCTCTTTAGGTGAAGTGTGACCCAACCTTCCTAGGGGAAGTGTGACCTCTCTAGGTGAAGTGACCCCACCTTCCTAGGTGACGTGTGACCTCTCTTTAGGTGAAGTGTGACCCCACCTTCCTAGGTGAAGTGTGACCTCTCTTTAGGTGAAGTGTGACCTCTCTAGGTGAAGTGTGACCTCTCTAGGTGAAGTGTGACCCCACCTTCCTAGGTGAAGTGTGACCTCTCTAGGTGAAGTGTGACCCCACCTTCCTAGGTGAAGTGTGACCTCTCTAGGTGAAGTGTGACCTCTCTAGGTGAAGTGTGACCCCACCTTCCTAGGTGAAGTGTGACCTCTCTAGGTGAAGTGTGACCTCTCTAGGTGAAGTGTGACCCCACCTTCCTAGGTAAAGTTGTTGGTGTCGACATTTTTGGAAAAAATAAAGGTACTGTCTTCTAAAACAATATATGTATAAAATGTAATACAAGTTGGATAAGGCAGAGGCCGGGAGCTGGAGTCTGGGGAACACTTTACCAAGAATCACTTTCACCCAGTTTGAGGCATCAATTTCACCCAGTTTGAGGCATCAATTTCACCCAGTTCGAGGCATCAATTTCACCCAGTTCGAGGTATCAATTTCACCCAGTTTGAGGCATCAATTTCACCCAGTTTGAGGCATCAATTTCACCCAGTTTGAGGCATCAATTTCACCCAGTTTGAGGCATCAATTTCACCCAGTTTGAGGCATCAATTTCACCCAGTTTGAGGCATCAATTTCACCCAGTTTGAGGCATCAATTTCACCCAGTTTGAGGCATCAATTTCACCCAGTTTGAGGCATCAATTTCACCCAGTTTGAGGCATCAATTTCACCCAGTTTGAGGCTTCAATTTCACCCAGTTTGAGGCATCAATTTCACCCAGTTTGAGGCAGCAATTTCACCCAGTTCGAGGCATCAATTTCACCCAGTTTGAGGCATCAATTTCACCCAGTTTGAGGCATCAATTTCACCCAGTTTGAGGCATCAATTTCATCAAGTTTGAGGCATCAATTTCACCCAGTTTGAGGCATCAATTTTACCCAGTTTGAGGCATCAATTTCACCCAGTTCGAGGCATAAATTTCACCCAGTTCGAGGCATCAATTTCACCCAGTTCGAGGCATCAAAATCACCCAGTTTGAGGCATCATTTTCACCCAGTTTGAGGCATCAATTTCATCAAGTTTGAGGCATCAATTTTACCCAGTTTGAGGCATCAATTTTACCCAGTTTGAGGCATCAATTTTACCCAGTTTGAGGCATCAATTTCCCCCAGTTTGAGGCATCAATTTCACCCAGTTTGAGGCATCAATTTCACCCAGTTTGAGGCATCAATTTCACCCAGTTTGAGGCATCAATTTCAACCCAGTTTGAGGCATCAAGTTCATCAAGTTTGAGGCATCAATTTCATCAAGTTTGAGGCATCAATTTCATCAAGTTTGAGGCATCAATTTCACCCTGTTTGAGGCATCAATTTCATCAAGTTTGAGGCATCAATTTCATCAAGTTTGAGGCATCAATTTCATCAAGTTTGAGGCATCAGTTTCATCAAGTTTGAGGCATCAATTTCATCAAGTTTGAGGCATCAATTTCATCAAGTTTGAGGCATCAGTTTCATCAAGTTTGAGGCATCAGTTTCATCAAGTTTGAGGCATCAGTTTCATCAAGTTTGAGGCATCAATTTCATCAAGTTTGAGGCATCAATTTCATCAAGTTTGAGGCATCAATTTCATCAAGTTTGAGGCATCAGTTTCATCAAGTTTGAGGCATCAGTTTCATCAAGTTTGAGGCATCAGTTTCATCAAGTTTGAGGCATCAATTTCATCAAGTTTGAGGCATCAATTTCACCCTGTTTGAGGCATCAATTTCATCAAGTTTGAGGCATCAGTTTCATCAAGTTTGAGGCATCAGTTTCATCAAGTTTGAGGCATCAGTTTCATCAAGTTTGAGGCATCAGTTTCATCAAGTTTGAGGCATCAATTTCATCAAGTTTGAGGCATCAGTTTCATCAAGTTTGAGGCATCAGTTTCATCAAGTTTGAGGCATCAGTTTCATCAAGTTTGAGGCATCAGTTTCATCAAGTTTGAGGCTTCAGTTTTATCAAGTTTGAGGCATCAGTTTCATCAAGTTTGAGGCATCAGTTTCATCAAGTTTGAGGCATCAGTTTCATCAAGTTTGAGGCATCAATTTCATCAAGTTTGAGGCATCAGTTTCATCAAGTTTGAGGCATCAGTTTCATCAAGTTTGAGGCATCAGTTTCATCAAGTTTGAGGCATCAGTTTCATCAAGTTTGAGGCTTCAGTTTTATCAAGTTTGAGGCATCAGTTTCATCAAGTTTGAGGCATCAGTTTCATCAAGTTTGAGGCATCAGTTTCATCAAGTTTGAGGCATCAGTTTTATCAAGTTTGAGGCATCAGTTTCATCAAGTTTGAGGCATCAGTTTCATCAAGTTTGAGGCATCAGTTTCATCAAGTTTGAGGCATCAGTTTCATCAAGTTTGAGGCTTCAGTTTTATCAAGTTTGAGGCATCAGTTCCTGGCTACGTTGTTAGTAAATCTTCCATACATGATAAAAAAAAATGCCAAGTTATTTACTAGAACTTAAGTATTATCACTTCCGTTGTTTTGTGCTGATATCTACGTCCTTGATGTTAGCATTCATGTAGGTCTGTGTCCTTGATGTCAGTGTAGTTTGTGTAGATCGATGTCCTTGATGTCAGTATAGTTTGTGTAGATATATGTCCTTGATGTCAGTGTAGTTTGTGTAGATCTATGTCCTTGATGTCAGTGGAGTTCATGTAGGTCTATATTCTTGATAGTGTTGTTCTTGTAGATCTACATCTATGTTGTTAGTGTTCATGTAGCTCTACATCCTTGAGAGTGTTCGTGTAGCTATGTCCTTGATAGTGTTCATGTAGATCTATGTCCTTGATGTCAGTGTTGTTAATGTAGATCTGTGTCCTTGATGTCAGAGTCATTAATGTAGAGCTACATCCTTGATATCAGTGTCATTCCTGTAGATCAAGGGTCCACAAAGTCTTTCACCTCACTGACACCTTCATGAAGTTTTACATTATTCATCGATCCCCAAACATTTATTATGTGAAAATATTTTAATACAGTAGAACCCGTATCCGCTGATTCAGTATCCACAGTTTACTGTGGCCCAAAAATACCTCTTAACCCTTTGACTGTTTTGGTCGTATATATATATGTCTTACGAGCCAGTGTTTCGGACGTATATACATGTACAGTGGACCCCCGCATAACGATTACCTCCGAATGCGACCAATTATGTAAGTGTATTTATGTAAGTGCGTTTGTACGTGTATGTTTGGGGGTCTGAAATGGACTAATCTACTTCACAATATTCCTTATGGGAATAAATTCGGTCAGTACTGGCACCTGAACATACTTATGGAGTGAAAAAATATCGTTAACCGGGGGTCCACTGTATACTCAATAATTCTAGCGGCTTCAAATCAAGCAGGAGAAAGCTGGCAGGCCCACATGTGAGAGAATGGGTCTGTGTGGTCAGTGTGCACCACAAAAAAAAAAATCCTGCAGTACACAGTGCATGATGAGAGAAAAAAAACTGACCGTTTTTTTGGATTAAAAAGCCGATTTTGAGATGTATTTTCGTTTAGTATTTATCGTTCTATCCTCGTTTTCATGGTCTCACGTGATAAAATGGAAAACATATTGCAGAAATGAGATGATTTTGATTAGTTTCAAAATGAAAACAACCTTGAAATTGAGCTTTGTTAAAGTAGTGGAAATGTTTGATTTTTACCAATGTTCAAGAGTAAGCAAATCACACCACACGTCCAATACACGTCAACTGGGGAGTCTAATATTCTTTCACTAGTGCACTGATATTATTTATACCATTTTTACAATAATGCAGTAGTCTGCATGACAGTAAATTTTGTATTTTTTGTATGAATAAAAAATCAAAATAGAAAGCAATGGTAATATAAGAGGGGCCTATAGACGTGACTAATGAACAGAGGATATGTTATTTTAGTGCCAAGAATGTCTACATTGTTTATTCTCGACCCTATTTTGAAATTGGCATCTTTTTAAATTTGCGTGAAATTGGCCAAATTGCCAATTTCTGACCACTTTATTGGGTAGTTCAAATGAGTAAATGGGTTGTTTCTTGTACTCAATTGATAGAAAAAATCGAGTTATAAAGAAATAGTTATGAGTTTGGTCAACTGGAACAATGGAATTGGCCAAAAACAGGGCTCAAAGTTGGCGAAATCGCCGATCCGTAGATGTCGCTGAGACCGCTAACTTCGTGGGATCGTAATTCTGCGAGTTTTCGACCAAATTTCATACTTTTGGTGTCATTACCATCGGGAAAAGATTCTCTATCATTCCATAAGAAATTTTTTTTGTTTTTTCCCAAAAATTTTGCGACATAGAATGACAGTTTCAGAAAGGGGCTTGTGACAGTCAGAGGGTTAATTTTCATAATAATGGCCACAAAGTGCAAAAATAGAAAAGCTGGCAGTTCTTCAAAGCCTAAGAGAAGCCGTGAAGTGCTTTCCATCAGTGAAAAAGTGATAATTCTCCACTTATTTTGCATAATTTATCAATTAAACTTTATAATAGGTGTGTATAGGGCTTATATATAGGGTTTGCTATTATCCACAGTTTCGGTATCCACGGCAGGTCCTTGGACTGTATCCCCCGTGGATACGGGGATCCTACTGTATACAGTGTATTGTTCTTTACAAATAGTACTATGAATTAAAATAATAATAATAATAATAATAATTATGACTTCGTAAAGAATAGGTAATATTATTTTAATTATGAAAAATATAAAATTTAAAATACCTTTTTTTTTTTTTACTGAAACTGTTGATATCATTAATGAGAAGGATACATCTGATGAATGTCAACAAGGTCACTGATATTTGGTTGATATTAACCCTTTCACTGTTGAGACCTCTGCTCACAAACTTGCTCTCAGTGTCAAAGAATTTAAAAAAAAAAAAATTGGGTTTTCTCATAAAATGATAGATCTTTTCCCAATTGTAATGACACCAAAAGTACGAAATTTGATGGAAAACTTATGGAATTATGCTCTCGTGAAGTCAGCTGTCTTGGCGATATTTACGTATCGCCGATTTTGCCCACTTTGAGCCCTATTTTCGGCCAATTCCATTGTTCCAGTCGACTAAACTCATAGCTTTTTCACTAGAGCTCCATTTGTTTTATTGATTGAGTACAATAAACTGCCCATTTATTGATTTCAGCTACCCAATAAAGTGATCAGAAATTGGTAATTTGGCCAATTTCATACACAATTCAAGTAAGGCCAATTTCAAAATAGGGGCCAGAATAAACAATGCAGACATTTCTAGCACTAAAGTAAAATTATCTCTGTTCATTAGTCACATCTCCAGGCCCCTCTTATATTATGCTTGCTTTCCATCTTGAATTTTTATTCACACAAAAAAATAGAAGATTTACTGTTATGCAGACTACTGCATTATTGTAAAAATGGTATAAATAATATCAGCACATTTGTGAAAGCATATTAGACCCACCAGTTGACGTGTATTGGATGTGTGGCGTGATTTGTTTACTCTGGAACATCAGCAAAAATCAAACATTTCTGCTACTTTGAGCTCAATTTCAAGGTACTTTTATTCCAAAAACCATTCAGAATCATCACTATTTCTGTAGTATATCTTCTATTCTGTCAAATGAGACCAAGAAAACGAGAATACATTCATAAATACCATACAAAAATACACTGCAAAATAGGTGTTTTAAACCAAAAACATGGTCGGAGTTTTTTTTTTTCTCATTATATACTGTGCGCGGTAGGATTTTTTTGTACTGTGCACACTGAGCACACAGACCTACCAGCTTTCTCCCACCAGATTTGAAGGCGCTAGAATTTTTGGCGTAGTATTACGGGACTGACGCTGGCTTGCAAGCCATAAAATTACAGGACTGACAGTGAAAGGGTTAATGGGAAGGATACATCTGATAAACGTCAACAAGGTCACTGATATTTGGTTAGTGATTGGTGAGTTTTAGTCCTAAGTCACCACTCTTTTCTAGGTTCTGTCTGTTCCTCTGCTTAGAATTACATTTGCTTGGCTAAAACCAGCTTCAACAATATACGAACTTGGGAAAGCAAGTAAAAATAGCTCAACCACTGCACAAAGCTAGGGGATGATTTAACTTTTGTGTTTACATTGCTCCAGTAGTTACTTATCAGAGTAAACCCTTTCATGGTGGTCTTTCTGCTTCAAAGGCTTCATGTCATCATAATTAAGTCTTTTCACACAATAGGCACATAGGCATTATTTCACTGATAAACGAAGCTATGGATCCAAATTTTAAATATTCTTGTGAATACATTCAGTATTTCTTGGTATCAGCAGCTGCCATTATGGGTGTTACAATGTTGAATTCATAGTAAATATACAGCAATCACTTGTTTGGCAACACTGCTATCACTATGGATGTTGAGAATGCACTGGCTTTCCAACAGTTCGAGGTAAGAGAGTATGCTCAGTACATGAACAGGAATACTACACATATGTATATCCTTCCCAGGACAGGAGAGATGAGAGACAAGGTGGAGGGTCGATGGTCACAGATACACAATACAAAGTACGTCCTCAGACGTTTACTAACCCCCTTTTGAATCCCAACCATTTATCGACCCCTTTGATAATCTTGATGGGACTATCGAAGGGGGTCGATAAATGGTTGGGGACCCTGATGTAGATCTATGTACTTGATGTTAAGTGTTGTTCATGTAGCTCTACATTCCTAATGTCAGTGTCATTCTTGTAGATCTATTTCTTTGATGTTAGTGTCGTTCATGTAGCTCTACATCCTTGATGTGATCACATAGACTCCAGGCTGAGGGACTGATTACCTCAAACTCCTCCTGATCTTCAACCATGCTTCTCTGTATTGGACTGAGGAAGCCACTGGTTGGCAAAACATTTCCACAGTAAAAATACCCATGCATTGCACAAGTGTCTAATTCATCATCTGACCTTGTGTTTGGTTTTAAATAGTAACTTTAAGGTGTTTCCTAGAGTGGTTTTTGTGGTCTTATAGGCAGTTTCTGGATATTAGGTGACAGAATGAAACACGTACGTAGTTTGAGATAATTACAGTTTCATTCGGTATTAGCTTGAAATAGGGCTCAGAGTAGCAGAAATATTAAATTTTTGGCATTTATCCTGAGGAAAGGGAGGACCTTTCCCCCAATTTGATGCCAATTTCAGGCCATTTCTGATCATAATCGAATCACATTCTTTATGTCACTAATGTGTCTTCTGGGTTATCGGTCATCACCAAGAGACACCCAGTAAAACGATAAAAACCAGTAAAAAAAAATTTGAAGTTAATATTTTAACCCAAATACAAGATGAGAAGTTAACTGTTCCTATTATGCACTGCATGAGGCAGGATTTTTTCGTACTGTGAACACCCAGTATTGTTCATGTCAAATTCGACACCACCGTGATTTTTTTTTTTTTTTTTTTTGGTACACCCTGCCTCCCACAGCAGCAGGGTGACCGGAAAAAGAAGAAACTAAAGTTTTTCTTCCTTTTACATAAAGTAATAGCACTATGATGCATAAATATATGCTGTTATCACTGATTCTTTTATAATTTAGACTTTTGAAGTGCATGTGTATTTCATGAAATTCTAAACCCATATGGGTCATTTAGCCCAATGAATTCTGGAGGCTTGATCTTCCTCTCTGCTAAGTGCAGCTCAGTATCTTGAAAAGCCAGGCTGTTGGTAATCTTGCCTGACTCTCTGAGTACCCTACTGGCCCTAGCAAAGTATGCCAGCATGCATGCTGTGGCCCAGAATATCCAGGAGTGGTTGGTCTATGAACATTGCAGGCACAAGGATGTTCAGTTGTGTTCATGTTGAAGGCAAGTTGAGCTCCTGGTTAATGAACCGATGAGTGTTGAGTTAATGGCAGCAGTACTGAGTGCCTAGTATAGTGGATGATTTCCTCAGTGTTTTTCGGGACTCTGTGGATGTGTCTGGAGATGCTTGATTGGTGGGCCATGATGATACAATACAGTGGTACCTCGAGTTTCAAACAGCTCCCAAGTTGAACAATTATGTAAGTGTATTTTTGTAAGTGCTTTTGTAAGTGTATTTTTGTAAGTGCTTTTATAAGTGTATTTTTCTAAGTGCTTTTATAAGTGTATTTTTGGGGCTCTGAAACGGACTAGTCTAATTTACATTATTCCTTGTGGGAACAAATTTGTTCAGTATCGGCACTTGAACAGCCTTCTGGAATGAATTAAGTTCAGAACTCGAGGTACCACTGTATGTGTAGTGTGACCTAAGTGTAAGTACAAGTAGCAGGATGTACCTGTTATTCTGCACGTTTATGAGACAGAAAGAAAAGACACCAGTAATCCCATCATTGTGTAAAACAATTAAAAGTTTCTGTTTGACATATGTTTGCAAAACAGTAGTGCCTCTCAGGGTGGTTGCTGTCTACCAGCCTGCCACCTACTGCAGTGCACTCTTGATGTAACAGACTTGTAAAGTAATGGACAAATCCAATGAGCATATTGTGCTGTTAATTTTTTCAGTTTTTTTTTTTTTTTTTTTTTTTTTTTTTTAGGGAAAACTGTAAATTGTGTATACAGGAGGGCCTTGTTTTACAGTGTTTCTCTAATGTGGCAGTTTTCAGTTATACACATTCTTCATTTATTCGGATTTCCTACAATGAATATATTCACCACTCACTGTAAGTTATGTATGAAAATATTTTTAAGTAATGTATGTACTGTATATGCATTTTTTAGGCTTATCTCTATTGCTTACTTTATATATGATAGTATAAACATGTTATCAGGCTTTTATATGCATTTGAAAGTGAAAAAAAGCCACTTTACAGCAGTACCCCAGAACCTAACCTGCTGTATAAGTGGGGTCTGACTGTATATTATTATAATAGGTATAAAATAGATTACCTTAATGCTTTTATGTTTTTTAACATTATTCTGAATCAGTGGACACTGACAATTTTCCTTATAAGGCCATTATATCAAAGGTTTTGTGCGTTTGAAGTGATCAGTGTCCAAGGACTGAAACATTTTCAGTAAAGGTGTGTGCTTTATTACACTAACTTGATTATACTTTACCTCTAGCACTCCTCACTGACCTTACTGACTATGCCTCTGGTATATTCTTCACCCTCACTGCTCTATGATCTGGCATATTACATCTTTAGCACATCCTACCCTGCAGCACTGTTATGACCCTTGTGGATTAAGCGCTTAGTTTTAATTGTAATAATAATAATCAGTAAAGGCATCTTAGTTATCAGTACTTTATATACCTTCTTACTACAGTGTTTGCCCTTCACTTTATTCCTTAACAATTTAGCAGTTACTTTGTAATTTTTGAAGTGTGTGCCTGTACTCTCCAGGTAAACTTATGTGTTCATTGAGGCAAAATATTTAACATTTATAGTATGATCAACTTTTTTAATGAATGGCCAGATTTTTAACATGTTCCTAATGGGATTTCATTGGAGTGTGTCATATACCATAATGTTTTTATTGGAGAGCTCATTTTGTTAGCTTAATTCTGCTATGTACAGCATGCATCAGTGTAAATTTATTTAATATTGCTTCAAATCAGTGATATGTATATTTTTGCTGTATGTTCAAATTGATTTCCACTGATTTATGGGAAAAACAAATTTTCATTTTGCTAATTCGACAAAGGACAGTAGGCTTTCTTATGAAGCTCTTTTACATAGTGCAGTTTATCATAAATTTGATAGAAAAAAAATATGCATCCAAAATTAAATAGTGTATGGAAAGGCCTTCATAGTACATTTTATTCATTTTTTCAATAAATTTTTCTGTCACATTTACAGAGAATTGCATTGTTTAGAGGAGCTTTATATGATAGCAGATGTGTACTGTGAGTTGCTCAGAACACCCAGCAAATCTTGATGGTATCAGTATCAGCCTAAAATCGAATGCTGTTTTGTCATCGGCAAAAATTTTTGTATCGTCCCATGACTAATGTGTACAGAACTTGAATAACAAATAGGTAGTGTATATAAATATATTAATAATACCCATGTATACAGTACTTGGTGTTATGAAGATTCTCTACTGATGTCATTGATGCATATATATGCCCTTATGAGGATGTATGCTCTTGTGGATATATGCTCTTATGAGATACATTAGTAGTGATGTTATGGATGTATATATTTTGTCATTAAGAAATATTAATGGTGTTATGAAGATAATAATGCAATGAAAGTAATATTGGCACCCTGAAAGATGCCAACTAGTTGAAGTGGCCTTGTTGGCACATTGCCAGTGAGACCAGCACTAAGTGCCCTTGTCTTCTACCACTGATAAAACTATCTGGCCTCATCACACGCTCTTGTCTCCTCACATTCAACCAGACACTTGTTGACTTCTTTCACATTAAGCCTTGTCAGAAATACACTGTATAATGTGAAATTTAAAATGATGTTGTTAGGAAATATTGTAAATAAGGTTTGGCTAGAGGTTTTGTCAGATAAAGGAAGTTGGAGAAAGGCTCTGAGAATGTGAAGCTTCTCAAAGGAAGCTAAAAACTAAATACAGTCAAATACATGTTTTTATTTATTTGTGGTAGAAAATGATGTAGTTTACATGTAATAAAACATTGGTAGGCACACCAAGAAACCAACTAATATGCAGTGCATTTCAGGCAAAGTAAGTTATTGTACACAGTCAAGTCTCACTTATAAGAACATAAGAAAGAAGGAACACTGCAACAGGCATACTGACCCATGTGGAGCAGGTCCATGCCCCCCCCCCTCTGGATTAGCCCAATGACCCACCCAGTCTGGTCAGGTCATATTCACTTACAGAAGGAGCTCGGCACGAGACCCAGCAGCACAAGCTAGTCAGGTCCAACTCACACCCACCCACACCCACTCATGTATTTATCTAACCTATTTTTAAAACTACACAACGTTTTAGCCTCAATAACTGTACTTGGGAGTTTGTTCCACTCATCCACAACTCTATTACCAAACCAGTGCTTTCCTATATCCTTCATTAATCTGAATTTTTCCAACTTGAAACCATTGCTACGAGTCCTGTCTTGGTTGGAAATTTTCAATACGCTATTAACATCCCCTTTATTTATTCCTGTTTTCCATTTATACACCTCGATCATATACCCCCTAATTCTACACCTTTTGAGAGAGTGCAGATTCAGGGCCCTCAGTCTGTCCTCATAGGGAAGATTTCTGATACATGGGATCATCTTTGTCATCCTCCTCTGTACGTTTTCCAGAGCATTTATACCCATTCTGTAATACGGTGACCAGAACTGAGCAGCATAGTCTAAATGAGGCCTAACCAAGGATATATAGAGTTGAAGAACAGCCTGAGGACTTCTATTATTTATACTTCTAGATATGAAGCCAAGAATTCTCTTACCTTTATGGCGAACACTAATGCACTGCTGTCTTGGTTTTAGATTACTGCTAACCAGAACTCCTAAATCCTTTTTGCAATCAGTAGTATTAAGATCTACATGATTTAGTTATTTTCCTGTTCAACATTTAGAACTTTGCATTTGTCTATATTAAACTGCATCTGCCACTTCTCCGACCATTGCATCAGTCTATTCAAATCATCCTGGAGTGCTCTAGTGTCCTCATTAGAATGAACTGGACGGTCTTTTTTGGTGTCATCAGCAAATTTGCTTATGTTGCTATTCATTCCCACATCTGTGTCATTTAAGTACATTGTGAACAACAATGGGCCCAACACTGACCCCTGCAGAACACCGCTTGTGACATGCCCCCATTCTGATTTCTCCCCATTTATGCAAACTCTCTGCTCCCTATTTGTCAACCATGCCTCTACCCATGAAAAAATTTCTCCTCCTATTCTGTGTGCCTTAAGTCTCCTCAATAGCCTCTGATGTGGAACTCTATCGAAAGCCTTACTGAAGTCCATATACACAATATCATATTCATTACCATGATCTACCTCCTCACCCACCTTAGTGAAAAAAGTTAGTAAATTCATAAGACAGAACACCCCTTTTGTAAAACCGTGTTGAGATTCATTAATCAATTTATACCTTTCAAGATGGTTACGAATTGTTTCGGCAATTATTGATTCCATAAATTTCCCCACTATGGAGGTAAGGCTTATTGGTCTATAGTTCGAAGCTAAGGACCTGTCACCTGTCTTGTAAATAGGTATGCATTACATTTTCCAGTTATCAGGCACTATGCCAGTTTGTAGTGATATGTTAAAAAGATTAGCCAAAGGTATGCTAAATTCCTCTTTACATTCCTTTAACACCCTTGCAAACAGTTCATCAGGACCTGGGGATTTGTTAGGTTTTAGTTTCTCTATTTGTCTGAGGACCATGTCACTAGTTACCGCAATCGTACTTAGTTTATTATCCTTATCAACATAATCTATTATTTCAGGAATATCTCTAGTATTTTCCTGGGTGAAAACTGAGAGGAAGTAGGTATTGAGAATTTCACACATATCCTTATCACTGTCAGTGATCTTGTCCCTAATCTTACTTCTGTATACCTGAAAGAACCCTTTTGGGTTAGTCTTTGAATCCCTTGCGACCTTAGCCTCATAATCCCTTTTTGCTTTTCTTATTCCTTTCTTTATTTCTCTCTTTAATTGAATATATTGATTTCTTAACTGCCCCTCTCCTCTCTTTTGATACAGCAAGTTAGGTTCTGGGCTGCTGCTGTAAAGTGAAGCATAGTCCCTTTTTTTTTTTTTTTTTTTTTTTTTTACTTTCAAATGCATATGAAAACCTGATAACATGTTTACACATAAGAACGAAAGAACACTGCAGCAGGCCTACTGGCCCATGCGAGGCAGGTCCAAGTCTCCTACCAGCTTAAGCCAATGCACCCAACCTAGTCAGGTCAGGTCACCTTGACTTAAGGGAGGAACATGGCAACCGTCCTGGTAGCACAAGCTAATCAGGTCCAACTCACACCCACCCACACCCACTCATGTATTTATCCAACCTATTTTTAAAGCTACACAACGTTCTGGCCTCTATAACTGTACTTGGGAGTTTGTTCCACTCATCCACAACTCTATTACCAAACCAGTACTTTCCTATATTCTTCCTGAATCTGAATTTTTCTAACTTAAAACCATTGCTGCGAGTCCTGTCTAGGCTAGATATTTTCAGCACACTATTTACATCCCCTTTATTTATTCCTGTCTTCCATTTATGCACCTCAATCATATCCCCCCTAATTCTACGTCTTTCTAGAGAGTGAAGATTCAGGGCCCTTAGTCTATCCTCATAGGGAAGGTTTCTGATACATGGGATCAACTTTGTCATCCTCCTTTGTACATTTTCCAGAGCATTTATATCCATTCTGTAATACGGTGACCAAAACTGTGCAGCATAATCTAAATGAGGCCTAACCAAGGATGTATAGAGTTGAAGAACAACCTGAGGACTCCTATTATTTATGCTTCTTGATATAAAGCCAAGGATTCTATTAGCTTTATTGCGAACACGTATGCACTGTTGTCTTGGTTTCAGATTACTGCTACCCAGAACTCCTAAATCTTTTTCGCAATTCGTAATATTAAGATCATCATTATTTAGTTTATATGTGGCATGGTTATTGTCCTGTCCAACATTTAGAACTTTGCATTTGTCTATATTAAACTGCATCTGCCACCTCTCCGACCACTGCATCAGTCTACTCAAATCTTCCTGGAGTGCTCTAATGTCCTCGTCAGAATGAATTCGACGGCCTATTTTGGTGTCATCGGCAAACTTGCTGATGTCGCTCTTTATGCCCTCATCTATGTCGTTTATGTATATTGTGAACAGCAGGGGGCCCAACACTGACCCCTGTGGAACACCGCTCGTGACGCTTCCCCACTCTGATTTCTCCCCATTTATGCAAACTCTCTGCTGCCTATTTGTCAACCATGCCTCTATCCAGGAAAAAATTTCTCCTCCTATTCCATGTGCCTTAATTTTCCTCAATAGTCTCTGATGTGGGACCCTGTCAAAAGCCTTACTGAAGTCCATATACACAATATCATATTCATTACCATGATCTACCTCCTCAAATACCTTAGTGAAAAAAGTTAACAAATTCGTAAGGCAGGAACGCCCCTTTGTAAAACCCTGAGATGAGTTTGTAGGACTTTGGGTAGTTTCAAAACCATGCTGAGATTCGTTGATTAATTTATGCTTTTCAAGGTGGCTACGAACTGCCTCGGCAATTATTGATTCCAGAAATTTTCCCACTATGGAGGTTAGGCTTATTGGTCTATAGTTTGAAACTAAGGACCTGTCACCTGCTTTGAAAATAGGTATCACATTTGCCATTTTCCACTTATCTGGCACCATGCCAGTTTGTAGTGATATGTTGAAAAGATTAGCCAAAGGTTTGCTAAGCTCCTCTTTACATTCCTTTAGAACCCTTGCATACAGTTCATCAGGGCCTGGGGATTTGTACACACTGTGATATATTAAATCAGCAATAGAGTTAGGCCTAAAAAATGCATATACAGTACATACATGACTTACTTTCATCTTTAGCTTGTAGTGAGTGGTGAATATATTTATTGTAGGAAGTCTGAATAAATGAAGAATGTGTATATTTGAAACGCTGTAAAGCAGAGCCCACCTGTATAATCCAATTTTTTGAAAATACAATTGAAAAAGTGCATCCAGAATCGAATAATGCATATTATTAAGGCCCTTTCTTGTGATATTCAATCTTGAATGTATTTTTACAATCGCATTTACGAAAAAACCTACAATGAGGAGCTTTATAAGAAAGCTTACTGTATTGTATAAAGAGAAGAGAAGCATACATAGATTTGTTTTCTAGAGGTAGAAACTTGAGAGGTGTATAGTTACAATGAAAGAGCTGTGTATTAGCTAAGAAGAGAGGTTGTGTATGTGCTAATAAGAGAGAGCTGTGCATGAGCTGAGAGAAATGTGTATATATACTGAGAGAGATGTGTATACATACTGAGAGAGATGTGTATACATATTGAGAGAGATGTGTATACATACTGAGAGAGATGTGTATACATACTACAAGGTAAAAAGTCTTAGAAGTGATACACTTACTGGTTAGTATTTTTCCACCAATTGATTTATTGAAAAAATGACACTTGTAGAAACAGTAAACACAGTACATTGTGAGGTAGAGTTTACGTTCTCTGAGAATCTTGTAGGAAGTTACAGAAGTTCAGAGGAAGTTACAGAATCTTGTAGGAAGTTACAGAAGTTCAGAGGAAGTTACAGAATCTTGTAGGAAGTTACAGAAGTTCAGAATTTATACAGGAGGTCCCCGCTTATACATCAGGTTGGGCTCCGGGCTACTGCTGTAAAGCGAAAATCGCTGTACAGTGAAATTTAGTGTTTTTTCACTATGAAATGCATATACATACAGTGTACCCTGAGTTTCGTACAGCTCCCAACTCGAACAGTTATGTAAGTGTATTATTGTAAGTGCTTTTGTAATTGTATTTTTGGGGGTCTGAAATGGACTAATCTAATTTACTTTATTCCTTATGGGAACAAATTTGTTTGGCAACAGCACTCGAACGGCCTGATAATATGTTTACACTATTGAGCAATAGAGCTAGGACTAAAAAATACATATACAGTACATACATTACTTACCTTAAAATATTTTTGTCCTTAGCACTTCGAGGCTCCAAGCCATAGATCTGCGCCTGGCCAGAGGATCCAAGCTGTAGTTCTACATCATGAGCTCAGCTCACTCAGATAAGCTGTGAGCAGTAAATTTGAGCCTAGAGATGAGAGAATGGATCTATGTAGTAAGTGTGCACCACATAAAACAAATCCTGCAGCATGCGGTGCATAATGAGAAAAAAAACTGTGACCGTGTGTTTGGATTAAAATACCGACTTTGCGGTGTATTTTTGTATATTTTTTTACAATTGTATTCATGGTTTCTTGGTGTCATTTGATAGAATGGAAGATATATTACAGAAATAGAGATGATTTTGATTGGTTTTAGTAACGAAAATAGCTTGAAATTGAACTCAAAGCAGCAGATATGTTCGATTTTTGCTGATGTTAGAGTAAACAAATGATGTCATGCGTCCAATACACGTCATCTGGTGGGTCTGATATATGTTCACAAATGCGCTGATATTATTTATACAATTATTACACTATTGCATAACAGTAAATCTTGTATTGTTTGGTGTGAATAAAAATTCTTTATGTAAATCAATAATCAAAATAGAATTCATCTGTAAAGCCTGGAAACATAACTAATGAACAGAGGAAATGCTATTTTAGTGCCAGGAATACCTGCATTGTTTGTTCTGGACCCAATTTTGAAATTGGAATATTTTGAACTTTGTGTGAAATTGGCAAAATTACCAATTTCTGCTAACTTTATTGGTTAGTTGAAATAGTTAGTTAAGTAGTTTCTTGTGCACAGGTGATAAAATGGAAGTAATACTGGTCGACTGGAATAATGAAATTTACCTAAAATAGAAGTCAAAGTAGGCAAAATCGCCAATGCGTAAATATCGCTTACACAGTAAAATTCGCAATAGTGTAATTTCGTCAATTTTCCATCAAATTTCATACTTTTTGTTTTATACCTTCAGAAACAGGTTCTCTACTATTTAATGAGAAAAAATAAACTGTGTTTTTTTTTTTGTTTTTTTTTTTTTTTTTTTTTTTTTTTTTTTTTTTTTTGAAATTCTTGGACCCTATGGATAAGGTGTAGATCTACAGCTTGCACCCTCAAAGGGTTAGCTTATAGTGAGTGGTGAATATATTTATTGCAGGAAGGCCGAATAAATGAAGAATGGGTATAATTTGAAAACTGCGGCACTAGAGAAACACTGTAAAGTGGGGCTCACCTGTACTGGCCCCTCACACTTGTAAGAGTTCAAGATTTGTTATGAAAAAAGTCTTGTAATTATCAAGATTTTATCTGGAAGAATTTCTTGTCAAAATTCTGTGTTCCAAACACTTCATTTTTGTCACTAGTGTTTCACCGTTCATAGTACAGTGGACCCTCGGCCAACGAAGGCATCATCTAATGATAAATTCGTCCAACGAAGCATTTGAGCGCAAAAATTTTGGCCCGACCAGTGATGAAAAACTCGACCAACATGATTTGTCCCAAACCTGTTCGTCTTGCCTGAGCGCCTCAGCTGCCCTGCCGTCATTGTTTACAAGCCAGGGTGGATGGTTCCACGCATATATTCGATAAATTTTGTAATATTCCATTGTTTGTAGTGCTTGTAACTGCTAAATAAGCCACCATGGGCCCAAAGAAAGCTTCTAGTGCTAACCCTGTGGTATAAAGGGTGAGAAATACTATCGAAATACTATTGTACCATGGTCAGCTGCTACTGCACCACAGTCAGCTGTTGCTGCTGCTGCACCACCGTCACCTGTTGCTCCACCACCATCAGCTGTACTACTCGAAGATGTGGAGAGAGTGTTCTTGGTATAGCTTAATGAGAAACAGTTAACCCCAGAGGGTTAGCCACCCAGGATAACTTATTTCCATTGGGGTCTTTAATCTTGTCCCCCAGGATGCGACCCACACCAGTCGACTAACACCCAGGTGAACAGGAAAAAATTCCTGGAACTATTGCTCATATTGGTGAATTTAAGGCCAGCAAAGGTTGGTTTGAGAGATTTAAGAATTGTAGTGGCATACACAGTGTGATAAGGCATGGTGAAGCTGAAAAATTCCAACCCCAACGAGTGTTCAATTGTGACGAAACACGCCTGTTCTGGAAGAAAATGCCAAACAGGACCTACATTACTCAGGAGGAAAAGTCTCTCCCAAGACACAATCCTGTGAAAGACAGGCTAACTCTCGTGTTTTGTTGTAATACTAGTGGGGATTGCAAAGTGAAGCCTTTACTCTTGTATCACTCTGAAAATCCCAGAGTGTTCAAGAAACACAGTGTCTCATCGCTCATCAGTACTCTTCAATAAAGGTAAGTGTCATTTTAACATTTATTTATGCAGTTATTGTGCATATCTCATTGTTTTCTTTGTAGGGAAATGTATATTTCACACAAAAAAAAATTTTTTTTTAATACTTTTGGCTGTCTGGAACGGATTAATTGGATTTCCATTATTTCTTATGGGGAAAATTAATTCAACTAACGATAAATTCACCTAAAGATAAGCTCTCTGGAATGGATTAATATCGTTGGTCGAGGGTCCACTGTATATGTATTGTAGAGAAGTGTAAGTCACTACTCTGGCTGCAGTATTTTTGCCACTAGTGTTTCATTATTCATTTATGTGTTGTAGAGAAGAGAAAGTCACTACTCTGGCTGTAACACTTCACAACAACGCACAAACTGGAGAGGAGACATTTGACAGTGTTTAGATCTGCTCTGGAGATAAATGGTATAAAATTCTGACACGATGGAAAAATAGACACAAACGCAGTACAGCCTCTCCTCACTTAGCAACGGAGTTCCGTTCCTAAGACCACATCAGTAAACGAATTCGTCACTAAGTGAGGAGCATGCTATAATGGTAGTGGGTTTGTGCCAACCATCTTTGATATTGTTTTATGTTACCTTTGCACCATTTATAACATTTCTGGTATATTTTTAAATGTTTATACAGTAGTGTACTGTATATTTTAATAAACAAAATACAGAAAATCAGCTCTAATACACATTATTTAGGCATGCATACTGGTCAGAGAGCCTGTCGTAAGTCTGAGTCATCTTTAACCCTTTGACTGTTTCAGGCCCCTCTCTGAAACTGTCATTCTTTGTCGCTCAATTTTTGAAAAAAAAAAAATTATTTTTTCTTATGAAATGATAGAGAATCTTTTCCCGATGGTAATGACACCAAAAGTTCGAAATTTGGTCGAAAACTCGTGGAATTATGCTCCCGCGAAGTTAGCGGTCTCGGCGACATATGCGTATCGGCGATTTCGCCGACTTTGAGCCCAATTTTCAGCCAATTCCATTGTTCCAGTTGACCAAACTCATAGCTATTTCTTTAGAACTCCATTTTATCTATCAGCTGAGTACAAGAAACCTCCCATTTACTAATTTGGACTACCCAATATGGTGGTCAGAAATTGGCAATTTGGCCAATTTCACGCAAAATAAAAAAGATGCCAATTTCAAAATAGGGTCCAGAATAAACAAGGTAGACATTCGTGGCACTAAAATAACATATGCTCTGTTCGTTAGTCACATCTCTAGGCCCCTCTTATATTATTATTGCTTTCTATTTTGATTTTTTATTCATACAAAAAAATACAAAATTTACTGTTATGCAGACGACTGCATTATTGTAAAAATGGTATAAATAATATCAGTGCACTAGTGAAAGAATATTAGACTCCCCAGTTGACGTGTATTGGACATGTGGTGTGATTTATTTACTCTTGAACATTGGTAAAAATCGAACATTTCCGCTACTTTGAGCTCAGTTTCAAGGTCGTTTTCATCGTAAAAGTAATGAAAGTCATCTCTATTTCTGTAATATGTTTTCCATTTTATCACCTAAGACCATGAAAACGCGAATACAACGATAAATACTATACGAAAATACACCTCAAAGTCGGCGTTTTATTCCAAAAAAACGATCAGAGTTTTTTTTTTCTCATTACGCAATGTGTGCTGCAGGATTTTTTTTATGTGGTGCACACTGACCACACAGACCCATTCTCTGACATGTGGGCCTACCAGCTTTCTCCCACTTGATTTGAAGCCGCTAGAATTATTGAGTATATATACGTCAGAAACATTGGCTCGTAAGACGTATTTATACGTCGAAAACAGTCAAAGGGTTAAACAAGTAGTACATTGTTAAGTGAGGAGAGGCTGTATAATGTGATCTTTTATTGACTGTTTCACCCACACAGTGGGCTTTATCAAGTAGATCTGTTTGTGATGTGATAAAGCCCACTGTGTGGGTGAAACATAGTAAAAAAGGATCGCATTATACTGCATTTATCCATTTTTCCATAGATCTGCCATAGACCACTCTGAGATACCTTTTACTGGTATTGATCCTTTAAGATCTGTTGACAGCCTTCATCTCAGCGGTACCTAACATCCCAGGGCACTTGCTCTATTGTCAGAATGAGGAGGACAAAACTTTCTGCTATTCTGAAAAAAAAATCATGTTTTTTCTGTACTGCTGAATGAGGGTTATTCATGTGTATCTTCACTCATGAACTAGTAATAACACAATTGTAAACAAACCAGGGAATGGGTGAAGTTTGAACACATGGCAAGTGAGTTGTAAAACTCCAAGCCAGTGCATTAACCACTGGGCCAGCTGGCTACAGTATGATTCATATGCTTTATAAGGGCAACTAGGTGAGTACAAATAAGAAGCACATCTGTGTCATGCTCAACAGATGGAGGATCAAGCTTCTACCACATCTTGTGCTGAATGATCCATGTGGGTTTAGCACTTAACATGAATTTAACAATAAGATTCCTAAATAACAAAAAAATGCACAATACCGTGACTGGAACGATACACAAATAACCCGCACATAAAAGAGAGAAGCTTACGACGACGTTTTGGCCCGACTTGGACCATTTACAAAGTCACACTAACCAGGACGGCTATATATAGGCTAGTGGTAGTAGTAGTGGTAGTAGTAGTGGTAGTGGTGGTAGTAATGGTAGTGGTGGTAGTAGTGGTGGTGGTAGTGGTGGTAGTAGTGGTAGTGGTGGTAGTAGTGGTAGTGGTGGTGGTAGTGGTGGTAGTAGTGGTGGTGGTAGTAGTGGTGGTAGTAGTGGTGGTGGTGGTAGTAGTGGTGGTGGTGGTGGTAGTAGTAGTGGTGGTGGTAGTAGTAGTGGTGGTGGTAGTAGTAGTAGTAGTATTGGTGGTGGTGAATAAGGAGGAATGGCCAGTCAAATACAAAGAAAGGGGAGCACTGCAAGGGAGCTAGGTGCCCACAGAGGGAGAGCAAGTGCACAGAGGTGGGTGAAAGGGGAAGTGGTGAAATAAATAAAGAAGGAACAGAAACACGAGACAGAAGAAAGAAAGACAACCCAGAGGAGAAAAAGGAAAGAGGAAAGGGGAAGAGGGAGAAGAAGAAAAAGAAAGGAGTCAGGTTAAGTCACAGGTGTTCTGAGGAAGGCATCTACAGAGACGAAGCCAGGGCTAAGATTCATACAAGGAAAGTTGTGTATTAGAGAGGATTCAACTAGACGGCGACTGTTCGAGTTGGAAGCAGGGAAGACAGTTTTAGCAGAAGACCAGTCAATAGGATGGCTATGATCTCTGACGTGACAGAAAAGAGCATTGTTAGTGTCGGCAAGCTTAACACTATTTTTGTGCTCCCTAAGTCTGTCAGAAAGAGATCGACCAGTTCCTCCGAAGTATTGAAGAGGACAGGAGGAGCAAGAAATAGAGTAGACACCAGGAACATCTGTAGAGGGAGGAGAGGTATGAACGAGATTAGTGCGAAGAGTGTTACTCTGGCGGAAGGTAAGCTTGATGTCTAAGGGATGGAGAGAATTGTTGAGATTAGAAAGACCAGAAATGTAGGGAAGGCAGAGGACAGAAGAGTTCCCAGGAGTAGAGAGTTTGGGAGAGAAGAAATTACATTTAGCACGTGAGAGGGCAGTCTATGAAATGGGAAGGGTAGCCAAGATGGGAAAACGAATTACGAAGAGTGGAAATTTCTGCTGGAAGGAACTGAGGATCACAGATGCGGAGGGCACGGAGAAAGAGGGAGATAAGAACACTTTTCTTGACAGGGGAAGCATGATAGGAAAAGTAGTGAATGTACATGCCACTGTGCATAGGTTTTTGGTAAACGGAAAAGGAAAAACCTGTATCTGAGTGGTGGACATGGACATCAAGGAAAAGAAGCAAGGAATTAGATTCCCATTCAGCTTTAAACTTAATGGAAGGGGCAAGATTATTAAGAGCTTCAAGAAAAGGTTGGAAGAGACTGGAGTCATGGGGCCACAGAGCAAAGATGTCATCCACATAGCGGAGCCAGAGTGAAGGTTGCACATTGATGGTCCAAGTCGGACCGAAACGTCGTCGTAAGCTTCTCTCTTTTATGTGCGGGTTATTTGTGTAATAAGATTCCTACATTAGATATATTTATACACCTTAGGGAGGTTAGCATGGGCCACCCCCGTGACCACATATGCAAGTTTATGTAGATGAATTTCTTGCTGGTGTGGCTCTGACAAATTCTAGATCAAGTCCCCTCAAAAACATCATCGTGACTCACAAAATTGAAACAACACGATTGCAAACAAACCACTTACCATGGTTTTTTCATGTGTATCTGTTATTAGTCATACAAAGTCTGGTTTTTTGCATACTCAGATTGCCTCATAGATGTGACAGTGCTTGCACTCTGAAGGATGGTTGGAGATGTTACAGTACTCTAGGTGGAAAGTACAGTGCTGCACTCTGAAGGATGGTTGGAGATGTTACAGTTCTGTAGGTGGAAAGTACAGTACCTGCATTCTTAAGGATGGTTGGGAATGTTACAGTACTGGAGGTGGAAAGTACAGTACCAGCTCTCTGAAGGATTGGTGAGGATGTTACAGTTCTGTAGGTGGAAAGTACAGTACCTGCATTCTTAAGGATGGTTGGGAATGTTACAGTACTGGAGGTGGAAAGTACAGTACCAGCTCTCTGAAGGATTGGTGAGGATGTTACAGCTCTGGAGGCAGAAAGTACAGTACCAGCCCTCTGAAGGATGGGTGAGGATGCTGTAGTTCATGAGATCATCTGAAATGTCTGTGGTGCATCCAACAAAATAAGCAGACTCTTGGCTGTCACTACCGCCTGGCTCCGGCTGGGTTACAAGTATCTTTGGCAGGTTAAATCACCACCATCAGATGTAGACCAAATGAAATGCAAACTTTGCCAGATGGACTATTGTCACACCCTGTGTCATGATGTACTGGAGTGCCTCACACCCTGCGTCATTATGTACTGGAGTGCGTCACACCCTGCATCATTATGTACTGGTGTGCGAGAAAATTAATGAATTCAGAGACAACTCACTCAGAAATGTTCAAGATATGTCAAAGTATTTTATCCACAGTGGTATATTACAGACCATTCTGGAAAAATGCCTTGATTTTGCTCCCTGTAAATAAAGCATTACCATGTGTGTGTGTGTGTGTGTGTGTGTGTGTGTGTGTGTGTGTGTGTGTGTGTGTGTGTGTGTGTGTGTGTGTTTGTGTGTGTGCATATGTGTGTTTGTGTGTGTGCTCGTGTGTGTGTGTGTGTGTGTGGGTGTGTGTGTGTGTGTGTGTGTGTGTGTGTGTGTGTGTGTGTGTACTTGTGCTTGCCTAATTGTGGTTGTGGGGGTCGAGTAACAACTCCTGGCCCCGGGCACACGCATGTGTGTGTGTGACCCAACCATTAATATTTGCACCAATAACTCATAGTTGTGACTGGGTGTGGACGTGTGAATTGCTCATTACTCTATAATTTGTTCATGATTGTAGCCATGTATAAACGTAGGTAAATAAATTTACTTACATGATTCATTACCTTTGTAACTTGAGTTCATTACCTTTGTACCTTGTTCATCTATCAAAACTTTGGGGCCCAGTCCCTGGACCCATTATGTACCTCTGTAATCTGTAAATACCATTGTAACTTGTCATAATTGTGACCATATCTACCTGGAGTTCATTACCTTTGTAACTTGCTCAGCTATCAAAACTTTGGGGTCCAGTCCCTGGACCCATTATGTACCTCTGTAATCTTTTGACTACTGCTCACTGGATGGGTATGGGGTGCATAATAAACATAAACTAACTAACTAATCTGAACTGTGTTGTCAGCCTGCTTTTGTAAACAAAATCATTAAATGAATGATGGTGAATGTACTTTTGGGGGGGAGGGGGGAGGGGTCACCCTGCTATGGGAGAACATGGGCATGAGGTACAAAAAAAAATTATTGGTGAAAATAAATGATTAATGTTTGTGTTAATTAACAGAACATCGGAAGCAATATTAACAAAAATAAGATATTGTTAATATATGTTACAATACTGTGGCTGGAACAATAACATATAAAACACACATTCACAGTTAGCAAATAACACACATTTACAGTTAACAAATAACTCATGCATTCACAATTAACAAATAACACATTCATAATTAACAAATAAAACATTCATAATTAACAAATGGCATATACATGTAATCTGAAGAGGAAAATTTTCAGAGAATATTTCATATTGTCCCCAGACTTCATACTTTATTCAAGACAGACCAAAATGTATTCTAAACTTTCATTTGATTTTCAACACACAACAAATGCTTTTCACTAGTATTATGATCAAAGGTGAATGATTGCCATCAATGTGCCTCCCCACAATTGATGTCTCATGATGATGATGATGGGGAGGAAGGTGCAGCGACATATAGAAGAAAGGAGGGGAGGATTACAGATAAGGAGAGGGAGGGAGGGAGGAAGGAGGGAGGGGAGAAAGTTGCCGGCGTTCTCATAGCTGTTATCTTTTGTAATCTTATCAAGTCGGCGACCCCTGGCTTATACTTGTTCTCTCACTGTCAACTCCCTTCTCCCTACCTCTCCCCCCTATCCCCCCCACTTTCCCCATTACACTAGATGTGTTGGGATGGGGGAGGAGGTGGGGGAACATTTTCTGTGGATCATAAACGTGTCATTGTTATTCACAAAATTGCAATAACACGATTGCAAATAAACCATGGTACGGATGGGGTTAGAATCCATGGCAAGTGAGTCGTAAAACTCCAGGCCAGTGTGTAAGCCACTGGGCCAGGTGGCAACAATAAGATTCATCAAACTAGGTATATTTATGCACCATAGGGAGGTTAGCACAGGCCCCACTGTGTCCACAAATACAGGCTTTTACAGATCTTTCACCAGCATGGCCATGATGAACTCTAGCTCATGTCCCCTTAAAGCTGTCGTCATGACTCACGAAATCATAATAACAGGTTTGGAAGCAAACCACGGTACGGATGGGGTTAGAATCCATGGCAAGTTAGTCATAAAACTCCAGGCCAGTGCGTAAACCACTGGGCCAACTGGCTACAATAAGATTCATCCAGTTAGGTATATTTATACACCATAGGGAGTTTTACAACTCGCTTACCATGAGTTCTGACCTCACTTGTACTGTGGTTTTCTTTTTTGCTTGTGAATGTATATGAACATATTCAGCTCTCGATGGGACAGACCTCTGTTTAACGGACTCAGGAAGGAAGGGGGCAAAATCTGCTGGGTCAGTCGATTCGGAAAAAACAGACAGCGTTTGTTGGTTACAGAATTGTTTGTTATTGTTATGATTGTGACAAAACAATTTATCTCTATCCATTACAATCACCCATTAGTTCATTAAAACAATGGTTTACTGAATACTTCTAAATGTACAGTATTAGTGGATCTCAACCTTAAGTCTGAAGATTTTGAATCCCACAAGAATTTTCAGTTTGAATTATTTATTTTATTTTAATTTGTACCTTAAACAGAATATGAAATGTCGTTTATGTGTAATAAAATATTGTTAAACACAAAGAAAGCCACTAGTATGAAGAGCATTTCAGGCAGACTGATAATGCTTGCACACTACTTAAGAACTAAACATAGGTTATTGAGTAGGACTTTTTTTTTTTTTTTTTAGATCAAAAAGTGAGGTAGTTGAGTGAAGAATTTCAGTGTGATATAAGGGTTGTACAAAGGTGGTGACATTTTGATTGTGCATGTGGAAGGCCCATAGTTAGGTCATGTGTCTGGTCTTCCATGAGGTCTCTGTTTTCCTAGTCAGTCACTTAATGGTTGAAGTCTCCTAGTATACTAGGAGTTCATCTTTGATTCTTCTTCTTCATTGTCTCCAGTATGTAAATCATTGCTCTGTTATTTTGATCATACAAATGCAGCAGCGAGGAGATGGTTGGAGGCAGTGGAGATGTCCTGTCTAAGGGCAATGTTTGGTGTAAATATTATGCAGAAAATTCGGAGTGTGGAAATTAGGAGAAGGTGTGGAGTTAATAAAAGTATTAGTCAGAGGGCAGAAGAGGGGTTGTTGAGATGGTTTGGTCATTTAGAGAGAATGGATCAAAGTAGAATGACATGGAAAGCATATAAATCTATAGGGGAAGGAAGGCGGGGTAGGGGTCGTCCTCGAAAGAGTTGGAGAGAGGGGGGTAAAGGAGGTTTTGTGGGCGAGGGGCTTGGACTTCCAGCAAGTGTGCGTGAGCGTGTTAGATAGGAGTGAATGGAGACGAATGGTACTTGGGACCTGATGATCTGTTGGAGTGTGAGCAGGGTAATATTTAGTGAAGGGATTCAGGGAAACCGGTTATTTTCATATAGTCGGACTTGAGTCCTGGAAATGGGAAGTACAATGCCTGCACTTTAAAGGAGGGGTTTGGGATATTGGCAGTTTGAAGGGATATGTTGTGTATCTTTATACGTATATGCTTCTAAACTGTTGTGTTCTGAGCACCTCTGCAAAAACAGTGATAATGTGTGAGTGTGGTGAAAGTGTTGAATGATGATGAAAGTATTTTCTTTTTGGGGATTTTCCCACCCTGCCTCGGTGGGAGACGGCCGACTTGTTGAAAAAAAAAAAAACTCCTCTCTTGTTCTTTTATTGTTTGTTGGTGGTTTATAATCACTGCCACAGTTGCTGTTGTCTCTCTGGACACTTCATTACCTGCTATATAAACCCTTATGTAATAGTAGGTATGTAATTCCATGTTTCTAAGTTTCATAGTTCCACTAATCTCCAGTGGTTTCTGACCATTACTACTACTATGTTTTATCTTTCTTTTCTTACTATTTAATATCCCCTCTGGGAATATTACATTTGTCATTTTGGAAAGTTTTGTTTCTGTAATAGCTACAATGTCAGGGTTTTCCTTTACTATCTCTTTCATGACTTCAAACTTGAATACCACACTCTGATTCTTCTATCTCTTAGTGTTCCCTGGGTAAGCTGTTTTCTTCACTTCTGAAGATAGTGAGCAAGTATTCTCTGTGTACTGTTGTGACACTTCCTGGGCTCTCTCACCCTGTTATCCCCTTCTGTGATAGATGACTTATTCTGAACACCATTCCTCTGCTGTGTGTGTGTGTGTGTGTGTGTGTGTGTGTGTGTGTGTGTGTGTGTGTGTGTGTGTGTGTGTGTGTGTGTGTGTGTGTGTGTGTGTGTTACCAGTTGTCAAATGCATTTGTCAAGAGACACTTGACCTGTTGAATTTTGTGTGTGAGAGTACATACGTACTCACCTATGTGTGGTTGCATGCGTTGAGTCACAGCTCCTGGCCCAATTCTTTGCTGGCCACAACTAGGTTCACACACTACTTGCTTCAAGAGCCTTATCATACCTCTTCTTAAAGCTATGTATGGATCTTGCTTTTAACACTTCACTCTATAGATTGTTCCTGTATCCTATCTCTGAAAGATTCTGTTCCTGTTCACCTTGTCAATTCTTTTAAGTATTTTTATATGTTATTATCATGTCCCTCCTGTCCTCCAGTGTTACCAGGTTCACTTCCCTTAGCCTCTCTTCGTAGTACATACCCCTTAGGTCTGGGACTAGTCTTGTTACAAAACTCTGCACTTTCTCCAGTTTTTTGATGTGTTTGACTGGGTGTGGGTTCCATACTGGTGCTGCATACTGCTATATGGGCCTGACGTGAATGACTACTTACTTAGATGTCGAAATGCTATTCATAGATTTGCCACACACGTTTTTGATGCAGTAGTTATTTGGCTGATGTGTGCCTTGGAATGTGTCTGATACTGACCTCAGGATCCTTCTCCTTGAGTTGAGGTATGCAGCCTTTGACCCCTGAGCCTGTACGCCATCTACGGTCTTCTTTATCTTTCCCCAATTAGAGTATTATATTTATATCTAATGGTTATAATAATCATAATTTTTAAAGGAGTGGACCAATAAGCCAGAGGAAGGTGTCGGTCAGATGACCCAAAGATCCAGCTGTGGGGTCATATGACTAAGACCCAAGTCAGGAAGCACTCGTCTTGTTTACAAGCAAACCTTACCTAACCTAACCTAACCTTCCTCAAGCTTTGTGACTTTGCACTTGGTGTGGTTGAACTCCAGTAGTCATTTGTTGGGCCATGCTTGCAGCCTGTCCAGATCACCTTGTCGTCTTTCCTGATCCTTGTCCACTTGTATTCTTCACAATAGTTTCACATTGTCTTCAAACAGGGCCACCTCTGAATCTATCAGGGGTTGGATTTGAGTGGGACTTGCAAATGAGTGGATAGAGTTATCAGACCTTATTTCTTGGGAGCATTGAAAATTGGGTTGGGCAAGTGTTTTGTTAGTTGGATAGATTGTAAAGGACCTGCTTAGTATGGCCCAACAGCCTGCTGCAGTGATCCTCTTTTCTTATGTTCTTATCCCTTCCGTCATGTCATTCACACATACAAGAAACAGCTCTGTACATAGGACTGTCCCTTGTGGAACCCTGCTTGTCACACCCACCCACTCTGACACCTCGTCTTGTACCATCACTCATTGTTTCCTCCCTGTCAGGTTTTTCCCTGATCCATTGCAGTGCTTTTCCTGTTATTCCTGCCTGCTCCTCTAGCTTTTGTACCAGTCTTGTGTGTGGTACTGTGTCTAAAGCATTCTTACAGTCCAAAAAAATCTAATCCACAATGCAATTTTATTTCTATATGCATACAAATAATGTAGTTTACATGTAATATGTAAAACATTTGTAGACACAAAAGAAAGCCACTAGTATACAATGCATTTCTGGTTTACTAGTCCTAATGCTTAAATTTAGTTAAGATCTAGATCTTATACAGTTAACTAGAATTATAAGTACGATAAGAAAGCTAATGAACAAATAGTCAATTACGATAGTATTACATATTTCAAACTGATTCAGTGATCTTCAGTTTTTTGGAGTGATTGGATAGAGATGGTGAATATACAGCAAGTTAGATATAATAGAAATACAATGGGACAAGGTGTGTTAGCTAGTATGTATGGGAGTTGGAGGAAGGCTGGAAGGAGAACAGTGACAGAATTAGATGAAGGCTGGTTTTGTTTGATATAGTGTATTGCTGTCTCAGTTAGGTTAGAGAAATGAGTTGCTTCTTAACAATAGCTCTGAATCGATTGGCACATAGGGGGATGCCTCTCTTGTCTTCTGTTACCTTGTTGTAGAACTCCAGTAGGTTTGTGACACAGGATTTTCCATCTATGAAGCTGTACTGGCTGTCATGTACAAGCCCATTCTTCTCTAGGTGCTCCATCACTCTTCCAATACTCTCCATAATCTTACATACTAAGCATGTCAGTGACACCGGTCTGTAGTTTAATACAGCCTGTCTTGTCTCTTTTTCTTAAAAATTGGGACTATATTTGTTGTCTTTCAAACACCTGGCAGTTGCTCTGTGTCAACAGACTTATTGAAGATTGTTGTTAAGAACATAAGAACATAAGAAAGGAGGATCACTGCAGCAGGCCTGTTGGCCCTTACTCGGCAGGTCCTTTATAATCCATCCCACTAACAAAACATTTGCCCAACCCAATTTTCAATGCTCCCCAAGAAATAAGGTCTGATAACTCTATCCACTCATTTGCAAGTCCCACTCAAATCCAACCCCTCCCACTCATATATTTATCCAACCTAAATTTGAAGCTACCTTAAGTCCTAGCCTCAATAACCCAACTAGGTAGACTGTTCCACTCATCAACTAGGTAGTCTGTTCCACTCATCAACTAGGTAGACTGTTCCACTTATCAACTACCCTATTTCCAAACCAATACATGTACTACCCTATGTCCTTTCTAAATCTAAACTTGTCTAATTTAAATCCATTACTGCGGGTTCTCTCTTGGAGAGATATCCTCAAGACCTTATTAATATCCCCTTTATTAATACCTATCTTCCACTTATACACTTCGATCATGTCTCCCCTCATTCTTCATCTAACAAGTGAATGTAATTTAAGAGTCTTCAATCTTTCTTCATAAGGAAGATTTCTAATGCTATGTATTAATTTAGTCATTCTACGCTGAATGTTTTCTAACGAATTTATGTCCATTCTGTAATATGGAGACCAGAACTGAGCTGCATAATCTAGGTGAGGCCTTACTAATGATGTATAAAGCTGCAGTATAACCTCTGGACTTCTGTTGCTTACACTTCTTGATATAAATCCCAATAATCTATTTGCCCTATTACGTATGCTTAGGCACTGCTGTCTTGTTAGCGGCATACACAGTGCCTCTGCTCCTACCTCCTCCCCAGTTGTGTGTATTGTGTCCAGCACTTGCTGGTGCACCCTACTACCTCGGTTTTCTGGAAGGCTTTCTGTCTCCACTGCGAATACCTCCCTAAAGCTCTTCTTAAACTCTTCACATACTTCCTGGTCATTCCTTGTGAGCTCCCCTCCTTCCTTCTTCATCCTGATTACCTGGACCTTGACTGTTGCTTTCCTCCTGATGTGGTAATAAACCAAGGTGAGAGAGAGAGAGAGAGAGAGAGAGAGAGAGAGAGAGAGAGAGAGAGAGAGAGAGAGAAGGAGAAAGGGAGAAAGAGAGAGAGAAGAAGAAAGAGAGAAGGAGAAAGGGAAAAAGAGAGAAGGAGAGAGAGAAGGAGAGAGAGAGAGAAGGAGAGAGAGAGAAGGAGAGAGAGAGAAGGAGAGAGAGAGAGAAGGAGAGAGAGAGAGAAGGAGAGAGAGAGAGAAGGAGAGAGAGAGAGAAGGAGAGAGAGAGAGAAGGAGAGAGAGAGAAGGAGAGAGAGAGAGAAGGAGAGAGAGAGAGAAGGAGAGAGAGAGAGAAGGAGAGAGAGAGAAGGAGAGAGAGAAGGAGAGAGAGAGAAGGAGAGAGAGAGGAGAGAGAGAGAAGGAGAGAGAGAGAGAAGGAGAGAGAGAGAAGGAGAGAGAGAGAGAAGGAGAGAGAGAGAAGGAGAGAGAGAGAGAAGGAGAGAGAGAGAAGGAGAGAGAGAGAGAAGGAGAGAGAGAGAGAAGGAGAGAGAGAGGAGAGAGAGAGAAGGGGAGAAGGAGAAGGAGAAGGAGAGAAGGGGAAGGAGAAAGAGAGAAGGAGAAAGAAGGAGAAAGAGAGAAGGAGAAAGAGAGAAGGAGAAAGAGAGGAGGAGAAAGAGAGAAGGGAGAAAGAGAGAAAGAGAAAGAGAGGAGAAAGCAAGGAGAAAGGGAAAAAGAGAGAAAGAGAGGAGAAAGAGAGAAGGAGAAAGAGAGAGAGAGAGGAGAAAGAGAGAGAGAAGGAGAAAGAGAGAGAGGGAGGGAAGAGGAGGAGGAAGGGAGACAAGAGGAGGAGGAGGAGGAAGAGGGAAGGTTGTACATGGGTAGGAAGGTTGTGTGTACTCCAGTCTAGTCACACTTGCTCTAGTGTGTTTGCAGGGTTGTATCTCCTGGTGGCTGGCTCTACTTCTTAACTCTTATCAGTTCATTTATGTCCTTCTGGGGATTGAATATATGTGCTTTTGAATTGTGTACTGTTTACATACATAACCCTCAGTCTGAAGTAATAGTTCCTAATGTCCCTGTGACTTTGGCTCTGTCGCCATCATGAGCGCTAACTCCCAGGGAACAGTATTTTGTATGCCATGATTATATCCCATCTGCTGTTGTTTGAGCTTGTTAACCCTTTGAGGGTCGACAGGCCCTCTCCGAAACTCGTTCTCAGGGTCGGCCAAATTTAAAAAAAAAAAAAAATTATTTTCTCTTATGAAAAGATAGAGAATCTTTTCCCGATCATAAAGACACCAAAAGTTTGAAATTTGATAGAAAACTTACGGAATTATGCTCTCGCAAAGTTAGCGGTCTCGGCGATATTTACGCATCGGCGATTTTGCCCACTTTGAGCCCCATTTTCGGCCAATTTCACTGTACTAGTCGACAAAAAACATGAATATTTCGCTAGAACTCCATTTTTTCTATCGAATGGGTGCAAGAAACCACCCATTTATAAATTCAACTATCCAGTACAGTGGTCAGAATTTAGCAATTTTGCCAATTTCACACAAATTTCAAAAGATGCCAATTTCCGAATAGGGTCCAGAATAAACAAGAAAGACATTCCTGGCACTAAAATGACATTTCCTCTAGTCATTAGTCACGTCTCAAGGGCCCTCTTATATCCTTTTGCTTTCCACTTTGAATTTTTATTCTCACAAAAAATATAAGATTTACTGTTATGCAGACTACTGCATTAGTGTAAAAAATGGTATAAATATTATTGGTGCACTTGTAAAAGAATATTAGACTCACCAGTTGACGTGTATTGCACGCTTGGCACGATTTGTTTACTTTTGAAGTTTGGTAAAAATCGAACATTTCTGCTACTTTGAGCTCAATTTCAAGGCACCTTTCATTGTAAAACCAGTCAAAATCATCTCAATTTCTGTAATATGTCTTCCATTCTATAAAATGAGACCAAGAAAACTAGAATACAACAATAAATACCATACGAAAATACACTGCAAAGTCGCTGATTTATTAAAAAAAAATGGTCAAAGTTTTTTTTTTCTCATTATGCACTGTGTGCTGCAGGATTTTTTTTAGACTGTGCACACTGACCACATAGACCCATTCTTTCACATGAAGGCCTACCAGCTTTCTCCCACTAGATTTGAGGCCGCTAGAATTTATGAGTACTAGTACGTCAAAAACCCCTACGCGTAAAACGTACTAGTACGACCAAAACCCTCAAAGGGTTAAATCACCCTTCATGGTCCATCAGGTACCAATATCATTGCAAGTCTCTGGATTTACCGTACTTTATTTCTTTGATCGGGTACAGGCTTCATGCTGGTGCTACATACCCAGAAATGGGCATAATGTGAGTTGTGTATGTCTTAAGCCAGTTTTTGTTTAGTTTAATAAAAACAGTCATTAGGTGAGCTAGTCTTGCATATACTACTGAAGATACATGTCTGATGTGTAGTTCTCATGATATTTGTTGTCACTGATGTCATGCTTACTCCCAGATTATTACTTTATGATGTCAGTAGTTTCTTCCTTTTAATTATTGAATTAATAAGGTACCACCTTGCTAGACATGTATGAAAGTATATACAGAGCTTCTCCCAATAGTAACAAAACAAATGACTGCCCAAAACTTGACAAAAATGGATCCGAATACATTCACTTAGAACACTTACACTGAAGACATTTCAATCCTTCAATCTGAATCACTTCAAAGGTCCGACGTCCAAGGACTGAAATTTATTCAAGACCTTGCCATGTGCAGTGTTAAATGTCATCCAGTTTTGTAAAAAGCTATGTATTAGGAGATATTATCATTATTATTATTATTATTATTATTATTACTATTATTATTATTTTATTATTATTATTATTTTTCCATTTCCTGGTGGCTAAAGCTCCTGCTTCACACATGGAGGGCCTGGGTTCGATTCTCGGCGGGTGGAAACATTTTGACACGTTTCCTTACACCTGTTGTCCTGTTCACCTAGCAGCAAATAGGTACCTGGGTGTTGGTCGACTGGTGTGGGTCGCATCCTGGGGGACAAGATTAAGGACCCCAATGGAAATAAGTTAGACAGTCCTCGATGACGCACTGACTTTCTTGGGTTATCCTGGGTGGCTAACCCTCCGGGGTTAAATATCCGAACGAAATCTTATCTTCCTTCGAATTGTGGGCAGACATTGGCTGTCTTACTATAAATCCTTTAAAGCTGCATATCCTTTGATCAGTATTCAGTTGCCAGCATCAAAGTGTCTCCGCCTCTAGAAGGAAGCAGTATCCTTCAGCAATGATTCATGGTGACCCTCACTTGTCACTCATATCCATCCTCACACATCATTAACGTCATTACACTCTGCCTTCTGTTCTCCACTTACTCTGCTGTAATGTTTCTCTATCCACCACAATGCCTCTTACCTTTGCCAGTATTTACAGATTGTATACATTTCCAGTTCATATTGTTTTCCAGTTTGTATGCTTCTGATTTGTATTTGTTTCCAGTTTGTATACCCTAGGTTCCCAGTTTGTATACCCTAGGTTCCCAGTTTGTATACCCTAGGTTCCCAGTTTGTATACCCTAGGTTCCCAGTTTGTATACCCTAGGTTCCCAGTTTGTATACCCTAGGTTCCCAGTTTGTATACCCTAGGTTCCCAGTTTGTATACCCTAGGTTCCAGTTTGTATAACCTAGGTTCCCAGTTTGTATACCCTAGGTTCCAGTTTGTATAACCTAGGTTCCCAGTTTGTATACCCTAGGTTCCCAGTTTGTATACCCTAGGTTCCCAGTTTGTATACCCTAGGTTCCAGTTTGTATAACCTAGGTTCCCAGTTTGTATACCCTAGGTTCCCAGTTTGTATACCCTAGGTTCCCAGTTTGTATACCCTAGGTTCCCAGTTTGTATACCCTAGGTTCCAGTTTGTATAACCTAGGTTCCCAGTTTGTATATGTTTCCATTGTGTTTGTATTTCAAATTAGTATATGTTTTCCAGTTTGCATATGAGGTTTGAATGCTTTCCAGTTTGTTTGTTCCCATTGTGTCTTGACAGTTGTCTCTATGGTATTGTGTTAAATTGTACTTAACAGGTAAGGACAGTGCAGTCTATACATTCAACTCTGCAGCTTTATTCCCTTTTCACTTTACCATAAGTCTAGATTTGTCCTCCCTAAACTTGTATACTTGCTCTGTTATTTTTCTCTCATTATCTCTTCTGTTATCTTGGCTAGTATGTCACCAGACTGGGCTTTGGTTAAACATTCTGTTTCTTTTTATAGTGACATTATACTTTTAGTTTTCCAGCTGTAAGGCAGTTGTTCTGTTTTTGTTGACTCTTTTATAATATTCTCTCTAAGGGGTTGCACAGTTCCTTTAATTTTCCTTGAAACATCCAAGGTGATACCCTGTTTGGCACCACTGCTTTAATTGCCTTTAATTTCTTTAGTTGCCTCTGCTTCCCCCTGCACACACATGACCTTCTGCCCAGCACAGCTGTTGCACATGACTTCTTTTGTAAGGATGAGTACACAAAGATGTTCCAGCGACACAACCAAGGACTTGGGTTTAGAAATGTGGGGTGCAGTTCTGGCGAAGAAGCTGCGAGACCACTCCCTGGACTCATCGTACAGTGATACAAGTGATACCAGCCAGGCAAGTGCGATGGGTATGGATCAAGAAATGCTCATCCCAGCCACAGAATACCGGATGCTGGAGGTTGGCAGGAAGTATGATCCCTGAAGTCCGAGGGGAGGCACAGTGTTTCCTTGCAGATCAGGCAAGTCAAACCATCTGTTGGCAACAAATTCAGGTTGATCGTTTAAAGATACCATGACACCCAGTATGCTGCTGTAATTCTTCTCGAGAGGAAATGCGCCCTGAAGATATCAGTGTCCCCAGATTTGAAAGGGGAGTTTATTCTCACTCTCCGAAACACAGTGAGATACTGCAGAAGGTGAACGACCTCTAGTCAACACTTGTTCTCACAGAACTCAAATCCATAAAGTGGGTGACAAAGGGGATACTAATGTGCTCTCCTCTACACATGCCTCTCCATGCAGTCCACAGTAACCAAAACATCCTGAAAACTGAGCGGCTCCAAGCCAAGAAGGACGGTAACGTACCACTGAGGCAGATCTTGTTCCAACATATAGAACCTCTCCCAGCTCAACTGGATCAGAGTTGCTGGGAAAAATACCAGATTAGGACGTACAACTCAGAACTTTTGAGGTGCTTCAGGTGCCAGTAGACAACCATCTCAGCGCATGATGTCAGTTTAAGGAAATATGCAGCATTTGTAGTGGGTCTCAGCCAACTAAGGATTGCTTGGATAAATTAATAAGAGGAGAGGCTACGGAACCCTGGTGTCCGTACTGCGTTAAGAGGCATCATGCCTGGAACCTGCACTGCCCGGAGAGGCTCCGTCATGTCAGGACAGCAGGGAAAACCTCAGTTGTCCAGCCTCCAACATCAAGTAGAGCTCTCACTACTGAACAGCAGCATAGTCCAGAGGAAGCAACAGTAAAGGAATTCAGGGCCACAGTGATGGAGGAAACCGAAGAAACATCACCGGCTCCGATATTTCTGCTCTTACAATGGCAGCCAGCAGGCCTCATGCTGCAGGAACAGACTACCTCCAGCACCTCTGCCCTAACACTACAACAGCCACCAGTGAAGAGTACTGTAACCCAAGAGAACAGAACAAGCCATGCCGTATTACCCCCGAGTGGTCAAATTATGCCGACAATCACGTGCTTCACTGAGGTCATATGCAACCTGATAAGACTGTAGAAAACAGAGAGTTTCAGAACTATTGTGAAGATCTTGAATATATGCATGATGGACAAAACAAAGTTCATAAGTTTATTTGCAGATATACATGACCACCCAACACAGAGACAATGATGGAGGGCCTGATGGCCTCACCTCACTGTACTACATAAAATGTTTTACACAGAAACTACACCAGGTCCTGGATCACGGCTACAGAGCAGCTGAACTCTATAGATCGACGTGTGTTCAACCTCATATTCTCAAAGACATCTTTTTGCAGATTCTCAGGCAAGTCATCTTAATAGACCCGTGTGTCAGGATGCAGTTCCTGGTGGATCAATGAACGTTCCTGTGTCAGTGTGTGACCAGTAAATTGTCCAACGTTGTCCTAAGTTTTTTCTACGTGCGGGCTATTTGTTGGCATTAGGTTATTATATAAAAAAAAAGCTACATAGGGTGTACATTCTGATATGTAATTTACATATTGCTAAGAAGAGTGACAGACTCCATTTGTTATCTTTTCCACCATGGAACATCAGTCCTTACCATCACCCTGTCTTCTGTACATGAAGTGTTCCATGATGAGCTGGAACAATTTATCTGGTATCTCTGTTTCCTCCTCTGATTGGTAAATCAGTCACCGGCTAGACACTGTATCTATTTCCTTCCTGCCGGACAAGAAGTTGCATTCATCTCATGCATGTTCCTTCCTTGATCTTCGTTAGTTTACCCCTGTCATTATTTTAGTAAGTTCGTAAGACAAAAATGACCTAATCGTTTAATGTGTGTGAGGCTCATACCGAATGTAAGAAGAAGTTTGTAAGATTACGCGCTATCTTACATGTTTCACACTTGCATAACTTAACAGTAATTCTTCCCTGGATGGTAAGCATGTTAGCTTTATGACGCACACAATACACATTGTTGTGGGTGGTAGTCTTAAATATTACATACACATAATGGGCGCTTCAGTTCCCCTGTCTTCTAATATGTTATTTTTCTACTATAATCTACCTTGTCCATTATTATCACATTTGCTTTGTCTGTTTCCGTAAGGTGAAGTCCAGGATGTTTCCTTAATTCATGGTATAACTTAACAAATCTGTGAGCTCTGCTCAGACTTCTGCAACACAATTGTCATCAAAGATTTGTTAAGTTATACCATGAATTAAGGAAACATCCTGGACTTCACTTTATGAAAGCAAAGCAAATGTGATAGTAATTATGAACTAGGTAGATTATAGTGGAAAAATAAACATGATATTAGGAGAGAAGGAAACTCAGGCGCCTCTTAACGGTCTGGGAACTTGGCAGTAACATGTATTACCTAAGTAAAATACAGTAAGCAACTACAGTTTATGTAAATTTCTTGATTCTGCAACATTACTATTTACACTTATTTTATTCAGACAGAAGATGAGAGTGAAGCTTGTTGTGTGTTAGGGAGGTTGACTGGACTGTCAGACTGGCAAACATGTTGTGTGTTAGGGAGGTTGACTGGTCTGTCAGACTGGCAAACATGTTGTGTGTTAGGGAGGTTGACTGGACTGTCAGACTGGCAAACATGTTGTGTGTTAGGGAGGTTGACTGGACTGTCAGACTGGCAAACATGTTGTGTGTGAGGGAGGTTGACTGGACTGTCAGACTGGCAAACATGTTGTGTGTTAGGGAGGTTGACTGGACTGTCAGACTGGCAAACATGTTGTGTGTTAGGGAGGTTGACTGGACTGTCAGACTGGCAAACATGTTGTGTGTTAGATAGGTTGATTGGACTGTCAGACTGGCAAACATATTGTGTGTTAGGGAGGTTGACTGGACTGTCAGACTGGCAAACAGTGATGGAGGTTGTGACAACAGTACCTCTAGCACAGTGACGGAGGTTGTGACAACAATACCTCGGGCACAGTGACGGAGGTTGTGACAACAGTACCTCTAGCACAGTGACGGAGGTGGTGACAACAGTACCTCTAACACAGTGACGGAGGTTGTGACAACAGTACCTCTAGCACAATGACGGAGGTTGTGACAACAGTACCTCTTAACACAGTGACGGAGGTGGTGACAGCAGTACCTCTAGCACAGTGACGGAGGTGGTGACAACAGTACCTCTAGCACAGTGACGGAGGTGGTGACAACAGTACCTCTAGCACAGTGACGGATGTTGTGACAACAGTACCTCTGGCACAGTGACGGAGGTTGTGACAACAGTACCTCTAGCACAGTGACGGAGGTTGTGACAACGGTACCTCTGGCACAGTGACGGATGTTGTGACAACAGTACCTCTAACACAGTGACGGAGGTTGTGACAACAGTACCTCTAGCACACTGACGGAGGTTGTGACAACAGTACCTCTAGCACAGTGACGGAGGTTGTGACAACAGTACCTCTAGCACAGTGACGGAGGTTGTGACAACAGTACCTCTAGCACAGTGACGGAGGTTGTGACAACAGTACCTCTAGCACACTGACGGAGGTTGTGACAACAGTACCTCTAGCACAGTGACGGAGGTTGTGACAACAGTACCTCTAGCACAGTGATGGAGGTTGTGACAACAGTACCTCTAACACAGTGACGGAGGTTGTGACAACAGTACCTCTAGCACAGTGACGGAGGTGGTGACAACAGTCTACAACAGTACAGCACACTGACGGAGGTGGTAACAACAGTACCTCTAGCACAGTGACGGAGGTTGTGACAACAGTACCTCTAGCACAGTGATGGAGGTTGTGACAACAGTACCTCTAACACAGTGACGGAGGTTGTGACAACAGTACCTCTAGCACAGTGATGGAGGTGGTGACAACAGTACCTCTAGCACAGTGACGGAGGTTGTGACAACAGTACCTCTAGCACAGTGATGGAGGTTGTGACAACAGTACCCCTAGCACAGTGATGGAGGTTGTGACAACAGTACCTCTAGCACAATGATGGAGGTGGTGACAACAGTACCTCTAGCACAGTGATGGAGGTTGTGACAACAGTACCTCTAGCACAATGATGGAGGTGGTGACAACAGTACCTCTAGCACAGTGATGGAGGTTGTGACAACAGTACCTCTAGCTCAGTGATGGAGGTGGTGACAACAGTACCTCTAGCAGTGACGGAGGTTGTGACAACAGTACCTCTAGCACAGTGATGGAGGTTGTGACAACAGTACCTCTAGCACAGTGATGGAGGTTGTGACAACAGTACCTCTAGCACAGTGATGGAGGTTGTGACAACAGTACCTCTAGCACAGTGATGGAGGTTGTGACAACAGTACCTCTAGCACAGTGACGGAGGTTGTGACAACAGTACCTCTGGAAAATTGACGGAGGTTGTGACAACAGTACCTCTAGCACAGTGATGGAGGTTGTGACAACAGTACCTCTGGAAAATTGACGGAGGTTGTGACAACAGTACCTCTAGCACAGTGACGGAGGTTGTGACAACAGTACCTCTGGAAAATTGACGGAGGTTGTGACAACAGTACCTCTAGCACAGTGATGGAGGTTGTGACAACAGTACCTCTAGCACAGTGATGGAGGTTGTGACAACAGTACCTCTAGCACAGTGACGGAGGTTGTGACAACAGTACCTCTGGAAAATTGACGGAGGTTGTGACAACAGTACCTCTAGCACAGTGACGGAGGTTGTGACAACAGTACCTCTAGCACAGTGACGGAGGTTGTGACAACAGTACCTCTAGCACAGTGACGGAGGTTGTGACAACAGTACCTCTAGCACAGTGACGGAGGTTGTGACAACAGTACCTCTAGCACAGTGACGGAGGTTGTGACAACAGTACCTCTAACACAGTGACGGAGGTTGTGACAACAGTACCTCTAGCACACTGACGGAGGTTGTGACAACAGTACCTCTAACACAGTGACGGAGGTTGTGACAACAGTACCTCTAACACAGTGACGGAGGTTGTGACAACAGTACCTCTAACACAGTGACGGAGGTTGTGACAACAGTACCTCTAGCACAGTGACGGAGGTTGTGACAACAGTACCTCTAACACAGTGACGGAGGTTGTGACAACAGTACCTCTAGCACACTGACGGAGGTTGTGACAACAGTACCTCTAACACAGTGACGGAGGTTGTGACAACAGTACCTCTAGCACAGTGACGGAGGTTGTGACAACAGTACCTCTAGCACAGTGACGGAGGTTGTGACAACAGTACCTCTCGCACAGTGAGGAGGTTGTGACAACAGTGACGGAGGTTGTGACAACAGTACCTCTAACACAGTGACGGAGGTTGTGACAACAGTACCTCTAGCACACTGACGGAGGTTGTGACAACAGTACCTCTGGAAAATTGACGGAGGTTGTGACAACAGTACCTCTAGCACAGTGACGGAGGTTGTGACAACAGTACCTCTAGCACAGTGACGGAGGTTGTGACAACAGTACCTCTAGCACAGTGACGGAGGTTGTGACAACAGTACCTCTAGCACAGTGACGGAGGTTGTGACAACAGTACCTCTAGCACAGTGACGGAGGTTGTGACAACAGTACCTCTAGCACAGTGACGGAGGTTGTGACAACAGTACCTCTAGCACAGTGACGGAGGTTGTGACAACAGTACCTCTAACACAGTGACGGAGGTTGTGACAACAGTACCTCTAGCACACTGACGGAGGTTGTGACAACAGTACCTCTGGAAAATTGACGGAGGTTGTGACAACAGTACCTCTAGCACAGTGACGGAGGTTGTGACAACAGTACCTCTAGCACAGTGACGGAGGTGGTTACAACAGTACCTCTAACACAGTGATGGAGGTTATGACAACAGTACCTCTAACAGAGTTTACATCAGTTGGTGTTGCAAACTTCCTGAGGTACCTGTAACCTAGCCAAGATCAGGTGGCAGTGACATCCAGGAGCCTCCTGAGGTACCTGTAACCTAGCCAAGATCAGGTGGCAGTGACATCCAGGAGCCTCCTGAGGTACCTGTAACCTAGCCAAGATCAGGTGGCAGTGACATCCAGGAGCCTCCTGAGGTACCTGTAACCTAGCCAAGATCAGGTGGCAGTGACATCCAGGAGCCTCCTGAGGTACCTGTAACCTAGCCAAGATCAGTTGTCAGTGACATCCAGGATCCTCCTGAGGTACCTGTAACTTAGCCAAGGTCAGGTGGCAGTGACATCCAGGAGCCTCCTGAGGTACCTGTAACCTAGCCAAGATCAGGTGGTAGTGACATTCAGGAGCCTCCTGAGGTACCTGTAACTTAGCCAAGGTCAGGTGGTAGTGACATCCAGGAGCCTCCTGAGGTACCTGTAACTTAGCCAAGGTCAGGTGGTAGTGACATCCAGGAGCCTCCTGAGGTACCTGTAACCGAGCCAAGATCAGGTGGTAGTGACATCCAGGAGCCTCCTGAGGTACCTGTAACTTAGCCAAGATCAGGTGGTAGTGACATTCAGGAGCCTCCTGAGGTACCTGTAACCGAGCCAAGATCAGGTGGTAGTGACATCCAGGAGCCTCCTGAGGTACCTGTAACTTAGCCAAGATCAGGTGGTAGTGACATTCAGGAGCCTCCTGAGGTACCTGTAACCTAGCCAAGATCAGGTGGTAGTGACATTCAGGAGCCTCCTGAGGTACCTTTAACTTAGCCAAGGTCAGGTGGTAGTGACATCCAGGAGCCTCCTGAGGTACCTGTAACTTAGCCAAGATCAGGTGGTAGTGACATTCAGGAGCCTCCTGAGGTACCTGTAACTTAGCCACGATCAGGTGGTAGTGACATTCAGGAGCCTCCTGAGGTACCTGTAACATAGCCAAGATCAGGTGGTAGTGACATTCAGGAGCCTCCTGAGGTACCTGTAACTTAGCCAAGGTCAGGTGGTAGTGACATACAGGAGCCTCCTGAGGTACCTGTAACTTAGCCAAGGTCAGGTGGTAGTGACATTCAGGAGCCTCCTGAGGTACCTGTAACTTAGCCAAGGTCAGGTGGTAGTGACATCCAGGAGCCTCCTGAGGTACCTGTAACTTAGCCAAGGTCAGGTGGTAGTGACATTCAGGAGCCTCCTGAGGTACCTGTAACTTAGCCAAGGTCAGGTGGTAGTGACATTCAGGAGCCTCCTGAGGTACCTGTAACCTAGCCAAGATCAGGTGGTAGTGACATTCAGGAGCCTCCTGAGGTACCTGTAACTTAGCCAAGGTCAGGTGGCAGTGACATCCAGGAGCCTCCTGAGGTACCTGTAACCTAGCCAAGATCAGGTGGTAGTGACATTCAGGAGCCTCCTGAGGTACCTGTAACCTAGCCAAGATCAGGTGGTAGTGACATTCAGGAGCCTCCTGAGGTATCTGTAACCTAGACAAGATCAGGTGGTAGTGACATTCAGGAGCCTCCTGAGGTACCTGTAACCTAGACAAGGTCAGGTGGTAGTGACATCCAGGAGCCTCCTGAGGTACCTGTAACCTAGCCAAGATCAGGTGGTAGTGACATTCAGGAGCCTCCTGAGGTACCTGTAACCTAGACAAGGTCAGGTGGTAGTGACATCCAGGAGCCTCCTGAGGTACCTGTAACCTAGCCAAGATCAGGTGGTAGTGACATTCAGGAGCCTCCTGAGGTACCTGTAACTTAGCCAAGGTCAGGTGGCAGTGACATCCAGGAGCCTCCTGAGGTACCTGTAACCTAGCCAAGATCAGGTGGTAGTGACATTCAGGAGCCTCCTGAGGTACCTGTAACCTAGACAAGATCAGGTGGTAGTGACATCCAGGAGCCTCCTGAGGTACCTGTAACCTAGCCAAGGTCAGGTGGTAGTGACATCCAGGAGCCTCCTGAGGTACCTGTAACCTAGCCAAGATCAGGTGGTAGTGACATCCAGGAGCCTCCTGAGGTACCTGTAACCTAGCCAAGGTCAGGTGGTAGTGACATCCAGGAGTCTCCTAATATTATTGAAGTCATCATTAACACGTTGCTGTTATTGCATAATAGACTTACGATAGATGGATTAACCGGTGTCTGTCTCGTTCTGTCTCAAATCTGTGAAATTGAGTCAAGTTCTTTATTTACTGAGTCTACTAGTGGAGAAACCTAAGTTATAACCTTTCCTAACTTAGACTACTAGTAGAGAGAGCTAAGTTATAATGTAGTGTCTCCCTGAGGACATATGCTCTTCTTGTCTTATCAGCTCTATCATGCATTTGAAGGCCAGTCTGAGGGAATCATATGCATGATAGATCTGCCAGGTACCACACTCGTGTGTGTGTGTGTGTGTGTGTGTGTGTGTGTGTGTGTGTGTGTGTGTGTGTGTGTGTGTGTGTGTGTGTGCGTGTGTGGGTGTGTGTGTGTGTGAGTGTGTGTGTGTGTGTGTGTGTGTGCGTGTGTGTGTGTGTGTGTGTGTGTGTGTGTGTGTGTGTGTGTGTGTGCGTGTGTGTGTGTGTGTGTGTGTGTGTACTCACCTAGTTGAGGTTGCGGGGGTCGAGTCCGAGCTCCTGGCCCCGCCTCTTCACTGATCGCTACTAGGTCACTCTCCCTGAGCCGTGAGCTTTATCATACCTCTGCTTAAAGCTATGTATGGATCCTGTCTCCACTACATCACTTCCCAAACTATTCCACTTACTGACTACTCTGTGGCTGAAGAAATACTTCCTAACATCCCTGTGATTCATCTGTGTCTTCAGCTTCCAACTGTGTCCCCTTGTTACTGTGTCCAATCTCTGGAACATCCTGTCTTTGTCCACCTTGTCAATTCCTCTCAGTATTTTGTATGTCGTTATCATGTCCCCCCTATCTCTCCTGTCCTCCAGTGTCGTCAGGTTGATTTCCCTTAACCTCTCCTCGTAGGACATACCTCTTAGCTCTGGGACTAGTCTTGTTGCAAACCTTTGCACTTTCTCTAGTTTCTTTACGTGCTTGGCTAGGTGTGGGTTCCAAACTGGTGCCGCATACTCCAATATGGGCCTAACGTACACGGTGTACAGGGTCCTGAATGATTCCTTATTAAGATGTCGGAATGCTGTTCTGAGGTTTGCTAGGCGCCCATATGCTGCAGCAGTTATTTGGTTGATGTGCGCTTCAGGAGATGTGCCTGGTGTTATACTCACCCCAAGATCTTTTTCCTTGAGTGAGGTTTGTAGTCTCTGGCCCCCTAGACTGTACTCCGTCTGCGGTCTTCTTTGCCCTTCCCCAATCTTCATGACTTTGCACTTGGTGGGATTGAACTCCAGGAGCCAATTGCTGGACCAGGTCTGCAGCCTGTCCAGATCCCTTTGTAGTTCTGCCTGGTCTTCGATCGAGTGAATTCTTCTCATCAACTTCACGTCATCTGCAAACAGGGACACCTCAGAGTCTATTCCTTCCGTCATGTCGTTCACAAATACCAGAAACAGCACTGGTCCTAGGACTGACCCCTGTGGGACCCTGCTGGTCACAGGTGCCCACTCTGACACCTCGCCACGTACCATGACTCGCTGCTGTCTTCCTGTCAAGTATTCCCTGATCCATTGTAGTGCCTTCCCTGTTATCCCTGCTTGGTCCTCCAGTTTTTGCACTAATCTCTTGCGTGGAACTGTGTCAAACGCCTTCTTGCAGTCCAAGAAAATGCAATCCACCCACCCCTCTCTCTCTTGTCTTACTGCTGTCACCATGTCATAGAACTCCAGTAGGTTTGTGACACAGGATTTCCCGTCCCTGAAACCATGTTGGCTGCTGTTGATGAGATCATTCCTTTCTAGGTGTTCCACCACTCTTCTCCTGATAATCTTGTGTGTGTGTGTGTGTGTGTGTGTGTGTGTGTGTGTGTGTGTGTGTGTGTGTGTGTGTGTGTGTGTGTGTGTTGTGTGTGTGTGTTTGTGTGTGTGTGTTATGTGTGTGTGTGTGTGTGTGTGTGTGTGTGTGTTGTGTGTGTGTTGTGTGTGTGTGTGTGTGTGTGTGTGTGTGTGTGTGTGTGTTGTGTGTGTACTCACCTATTTGTACTCACCTATTTGTGGTTGCAGGTATCGAGTCATAGCTCCTGGCCCCGCCTCTTCACTGGTTGCTACTGGGTCTCCTCTCTCCCTGCTCCATGAGCTTTATCAAACCTCGTCTTAAAACTATGTATGGTTCCTGCCTCCACTACGTCACTTTCTAGGCTATTCCACTGCCTGACTACTCTGTGACTGAAGAAATACTTCCTAACATCCCTTTGACTCATCTGAGTCTTCAACTTCCAATTGTGACCTCTTGTTTCTGTGTCCCATCTCTGGAACATCCTGTCTTTGTCCACCTTGTCTATTCCACGCAGTATTTTATGTGTCGTTATCATGTCTTCCCTGATCCTCCTGTCCTCCAGTGTCGTCAGGCTGATTTCCCTTAACCTTTCTTTATAGGACATTCCCCTTAGCTCTGGAACTAACCTTGTCGCAAACCTTTGCACTTTCTCTAATTTCTTGACGTGCTTGACCCGATGCGGGTTCCAAACTGGTGCTGCATACTCCAGTATGGGCCTGACGTACATGGTGTACAGTGTCTTGAACGACTCCTTGCTAAGGCATCGGAACGCTGTTCTCAGGTTTGCCAGGCGCCCATATGCTGCAGCAGTTATCTGGTTGATGTGTGCTTCCGGAGACATGCTTGGCGTTATACTCACCTCAAGATCTTTCTCCTTGAGCGAGGTTTGCAGTCTTTGGCTACCTAGCCTATACTCCGTCTGTGGTCTTCTGTGCCCTTCCCCTATCTTCATGGCTTTGCATTTCGCAGGCTAAATTCGAGAAGCCAGTTTTTGGACCAGGTGTCCAGTCTGTCCAGGTCTTTTTGTAGTCCTGCCTGATCCTCATCTGATTTAATTCTCCTCATTAACTTCACATCGTCTGCAAACAGGGACACTTCTGAGTCTAACCCTTCCATCATGTTGTTCACATACACCAAGAACAGCACTGGTCCCAGGACCGACCCCTGTGGGACCCCGCTTGTCACAGGTGCCCACTGTGATACCTTATTACGTACCATGACTCGTTGCCTCCCTGTCAGGTATTCTCTGATCCATTGCAGTGCCCTTCCTGTTATATGCGCCTGATCCTCTAGCTTCTGCACTAATCTCTTGTGAGGAACTGTGTCAAAGGCCTTCTTGCAGTCCAAGAAGATGCAATCAACCCACCCCTCTTTCGTGTCTTACTTCTGTTACTTTATCATAAAACTCCAGAAGGTTTGTGACACAGGATTTACCTTCCATGAATCCGTGCTGGTTGGCGTTTATACTCTTGTTCCATTCCAGGTGCTCCACCACTCTCCTCCTGATAATCTTCTCCATAACTTTGCATACTATACACGTCAGTGACACAGGTCTATAGTTTAGTGCCTCTTGTCTGTCTCCTTTTTTAAAAATGGGAACTACATTTGCCATCTTCCATACTTCAGGTAGTTGCCCAGTTTCCAGGGATGTGTTGAAGATTGTGGTAAGTGGCACACACACACAGCATATCCACTCCCTCTCTACGGACCCACGAGATGTTGTCCGGTCCCATTGCCTTTGAGGTATCGATGTTCCTTAGCAGCTTCTTCACCTCCTCATTTGTATTTAAGTCATCCAACACTTGTTGGTATATTCCTTGCTGGTGTCCCCATCTGGTCTGTCCCCCCAGAGGCCTTCCTCTCTCCACTGTAAATACTTCCTTAAATCTCATGTTGAGCTCCTCACATACCTCTTGATTGTGTCTTGTGAGTTCTCCACCTTCTTTTCTTAGCCTTATCACCTGGTCTGTGACTGTCGTCTTCCTCCTAATGTGGCTATACAGCAGTTTTGGGTCAGACTTGACTTTCGATGCTATGTCGTTTTCGTACTGTCGCTGAGCCTCCCTCCTTATCTGTGCATACTCGTTTCTGGCTCTTCTACTAATCTCCTTATTTTCCTGGGTCCTTTGCCTCCTGTACCTTTTCCATTCCCTGGTGCACTTAGTTTTTGCTTCCCTACACCTTCGGGTAAACCAAGGAGTCGCTTTGGTCTTCCTATTATTTCTATTTCCCTTGGGAACAAACCTTTCCTCTGCCTCCTTGCATTTTGTTGTTACATATTCCATCATCTCGTTTACTGATTTTCCTACCAGTTCTCTGTCCCACTGAACCTGCTGCAGGAAGTTCCTCATACCTGTGTAGTCCCCCCTTTTATAGTTTGGCTTTTCCCATTCAATTCCTGTTACCTTCTCCACTTGTAACTCTATAATGAAAACTCAGAACTACGTGATCGCTAGCTCCAAGGGGCCTCTCGTAAGTGATGTCCTCAATGTCTGAACTGCTCAGGGTATACACAAGATCCAGTCTTGCTGGCTCATCCTCCCCTCTCTCTCTCTGGTAGTGTCCCTGACATGTTGATGCATGAGGTTTTCAAGTACCACATCCATCATCTTGGCTCTCCATGTTTCGGGACCCCCATGTGGCTCCAGGTTTTCCCAGTCGATCTCCCTGTGGGTGAAATCGCCCATAACCAGTAACTTTGCTCTGCTCGAGTGAGCTCTTCTTGCCACCTCAGCAAGTGTGTCCACCATCATTCTGTTGTTTTCTTCATATTCCTCTCTTGGCCTCCTGCAGTTCTGTGGTGGATTATACATCACTCCAATGACTGCTTTATGTTCTCCCGACTGAAGTGTACCTACTATGTAGTCCCTTTCTCCAATCACGTCCATGCCTTCCATTTCCTCAAATCCCCATCGGCTTTTTATGAGCAGTGCAACCCCTCCTCCCCCTCTACTCCTTCTATCTTTCCTCAGGATCTGATATCCCGATGGGAAGATTGTGTGGTGTGTGTGTGTGTGTGTGTGTGTGTGTGTGTGTGTGTGTGTGTGTGTGTGTGTGTGTGTGTGTGTGTGTGTGTGTGTTGTGTGTGTGTTGTGTGTGTTGTACTCACCTAATTGTACTCACCTAATTGAGGTTGCAGGGTTCGAGTCTCAGCTCCTGGCCCCGCCTCTTCACTGATCGCTACTAGGTCCTCTCCCCCTCTACTTCCTGAGCTTTGTCATACCTCCTCTTAAAATTATGTATGGTTCCTGCCTCCACTACTTCACTTGCTAGGCTATTCCACTTCTTGACGACTCTATGACTGAAGAAATACTTCCTAACGTCCCTGTGACTCGTCTGATTCTTCAGCTTACAGTTGTGACCCCTTGTTTCTCTGTCCCCTCTCTGGAACATCCTATCTCTGTCCACCTTGTCTATTCCCCGCAGTATCTTGTATGTCGTTATCATGTCTCCCCTGACCCTTCTGTCCTCCAGTGTCGTCAGTCCGATTTCCCTCAACCTTACCTCGTACGACATTCCCCTGAGCTCTGGGACTAGCCTTGTTGCAAACCTTTGTACTTTCTCTAACTTCTTGACGTGCTTGACCAGGTGTGGGTTCCAGACTGGTGCTGCATACTCCAGTATGGGCCTAACATACACAGTGTACAGTGTCTTGAATGATTCCTTGTTAAGGTATCGGAACGCTATTCTCAGGTTTGCCAGGCGCCCGTATGCTGCAGCAGTTATTTGGTTAATGTGTGCCTCCGGTGACGTGCTCGGTGTTATGGTCACCCCAAGGTCTTTCTCCCTGAGTGAGGTCTGTAGTCTTTGTCCACCTAGCCTATACTCTGTCTGCGGTCTTCTTTGCCCCTCCCCAGTCTTCATGACTTTGCATTTGGCAGGATTGAATTCGAGAAACCAGTTTCTGGACCACATGTCCAGCCTGTCCAGGTCTCTTTGCAGTCCTGCCTCATCCTCATCCAATTTAATTCTTCTCATCAACTTCACATCATCTGCGAATAGGGACACTTCAGAGTCTAATCCTTCCATCATGTCGTTGCATATATCAAAAATAGCACTGGTCCTAGAACTGACCCCTGTGGGACCCCGCTCGTCACAGGCGCCCACTGTGATACCTCTTCACGTACCATGACTCGTTGTTGCCTCCCTGTCAGGTATTCCCTGATCCATTGCAGTGCCCTCCCTGTTATATGCGCCTTATCCTCCAGCTTCTGCACTAATCTCTTGTGGGGAACTGTGTCAAAGGCCTTCCTGCAGTCTAGGAAAAGCAATCAACCCACCCCTCTCTCTCATGTCTTCTGTTACCTTGTCATAAAACTCCAGGAGGTTTGTGACACAGGATTTGCCTTCCATGAACTCATGCTGGTTTTCATTTATAATCTTGTTCCGTTCCAGGTGCTCCACCACTCTCTTCCTGATAATCTTCTCCATGACTTTGCACACAATACATGTCAGAGACACAGGTCTGTAGTTTAGTGCCTCATTTCTGTTTCCTTTCTTAAATATGGGGACTACATTTGCTGTCTTCCATTTCTCAGGTAGTTGCCCAGTTTCAAGGGATGTGTTGAAGAATGTGGTTAGGGGCACGCACAGCATCTCTGCTCCTTCTCTGAGGACCCATGGGGAGATGTTGTCCGGTCCCATCGCCTTTGAGGTATCAAGGTCACTTAGCAGCTTCTGCACCTCCTCCTCGGTTGTTCGTATGTCATCCAACACTTGTTGGTATATTCCCTCTTGATGTTCCCTCCTGTGCTGTCTTCCCAGAGCCCTTCCTGTCTCTACTGTAAAAACTTCCTTAAATCTCCTGTTTAGCTCCTCACATACCTCCTGATCATTTCTTGTGAGTTCTCCACCTTCTGTCCTCAGTCTGATCACCTGGTCTTTGACTGTTGTCTTCCTCCACTGAAGCTAGGCTATACCTTTGATGAGTTTCGAATGTTTTTCTACTCCTGGAGCCAGACCGATTTCAACACCTTGTACAAGCACCATCCTGTGCGATGTATCCGGTGTTTAATTAAAGATATAAAATCTCTTGTTATCCATTCTAGTCATATTTGTGTCCCCACATATTTAACAGTTGTGGTGTTGACTCAGGTGAAGTACTTAAGTTACTGCGTAGTTTTGTGTCTAGTGTTCTCTGTTTACGTTGCACTATTTACATTGTGTTTGTCCACTAGCAATCAAATCGGTGCTTCTCTTCATTGGTTTCTTCCTTTGCTACCTGAGGTGTGAAACGGTGATTGGTTAGCTGGATTGTTCAAAGTGATTGGTGATTGGTGGAGATTTTAACATGAGTTAACCCTCAGCAAACGGTGATAGGTTGAGTGATATGTTCAAATAGGCGGGCGCGCTGTGATTGGCCGAGATATTCATGAGTGTATCTTTGCCCTTCGATAACGGTATAAAATTGAGCGATAAGAGTGTGGGGAGCACAGTTGGTGTGTTTCTCACGTGCCAGACGGAGGCAGTAGCTGCTAAGTGGAGGTAAACACAGCCTGGCCAGCCATTTTTCCAGGCTCTCAGGAGAGCAAGGTTCACCCTTGTGGCACGTTGCAAGCCTGTGATAGTGGCATCCATCACCACTAGTGGGGCTCTGCCGTCACCACAGTCAACCCTCATCCTTTACCTCCGCCTTACAGCTGCACTTCATCTTGCAAGACTCTAATTGCTAACCAGCGCCGCTAAACTAGCTTATCCCACGGATTGCTTAAGCGAGAGTGATTTGCAGCCTACAAGCACTCATATAATTAATTGTAATTGTGTGGGTGGTGTAGGTAGCAAGAAACTTTAGTTTCTTAAGGAGTTCTGAGGAGGGTAAGCCTAGCGTTGATGTGACAGTGGCAGCAATACTTGGCACAAGACTCTACGCTTGTCGATGGGCGGAGAGTTGGAGGTGGGGATCTTCGGCAGTTCCTTGCTTTACACACCTGCCAGATCTAACTCTTCCAGCTCACCGTACCTCGGACACTCACCTCGTGCCTCGCCTCATCAACTTGGCTGCAACTTTTCACTGGCCTTAATACCTCGCAGTCGTCTCTAATACGGCGCTTTTCATCGCTTATATCTCCTTCAAGGATCAAACCTGATTACCTGTCGTTCCTCAGTCGCCGTATGACTCATGCGTGTTTACGCAACCAAATTAATACGGTCGGCCCTCTTATGAAGCTCTGTATATACACCGAATGGTGTATTTCTCACAGCGTATATGTGCTGAAGTTTAATAGTATTTTCGGGCTTGAAGTATACTTTTCTGGTGGTGTAAAGGTTAAGTGCGACCTTAACGAGCCTCGTGTAGCCGATAGCCTTTAAACCCCATTAACCATAACAAATGAATATTTTTATAGCAGCCTGTCTTGTGTTTATACTTGATATATTGACAGTTTATATATTGACAAAGTGGTGGGCAAGATTTATCCTCCATTAAAACGATAATCAGAATTAAAATACATTTTATTTCTTTGTGTAGTATACAAACTGTAGTTAACATATAATATTGTTAGGCACAGATAAAGCCACTATCGTGCTTGAACATTTTAGGTAAACTTAATTTTAAACGATATCTGCTGTTTATAGTCAGTAGCGGGTAATACGACCACATTTCGAACACAGCAGGTCATTCTTAAGAGAATATTTCTTTTAAGAAACATTCATAAGTCATCCCATGGAGTTTTTGAGCGAATTGTGTTAAATTTGTGCCGTGTTCAAGGTTATTACCTGTGTTTGTGATCAGTACGTACCGTAGCTGCCTCACACAAGTTAAATAATGTACCTTTATAGCCTATCTGTCTGGTCTAGTTAATTAATATAGGTTTGTAGCGTATTAAGGCTGGAGTTGTGGCCTGCACCATAACATCAAGAATACTCAAGTCATTAAAGTAGAGCTTGTATTAGGCACAATTAAACACGAGTGAGATACACACAAACCTCGGTGTATAACACAAATACCTCTGAGGTATATACTTTAGTATATTAATACTACCGAACATACACCTAGACACTGTGAAGGGTCTTGTATTGTAGGCTCTAGTAATATATATATATATATATATATATATATATATATATATATATATATATATATATATATATATATATAAACAATGTGATTTTTTTAATTACGTGTATCATAGGTTGTATTGTTATTTTGACCACAGCGAAGGAAGACCCGGCTGCTAAGTGCTTTCATAATGTTGTCAGTCAACACTGTCACTGAGTGTTATTCTCAGTCAACACTGTCACTGAGTGTTATTCTCAGTCAACACTGTCACTGAGTGTTATTCTCAGTCAACACTGTCACTGAGTGTTATTCTCAGTCAACACTGTCACTGAGTGTTATTCTCAGTCAACACTGTCACTGAGAGAGTTATTCTCAGTCAACACTGTCACTGAGTGTGTTATTCTCAGTCAACACTGTCACTGAGAATGTTATTCTCAGTCAACACTGTCACTGAGAGAGTTATTCTCAGTGAACACTGTCATTGAGAGTGTTATTCTGTCAACACTGTCATTGAGAGTGTTATTCTCAGTCAACACTGTCACTGAGAATGTTATTCTCAGTCAACACTGTCACTGAGAATGTTATTCTCAGTCAACACTGTCACTGAGAGAGTTATTCTCAGTGAACACTGTCATTGAGAGTGTTATTCTGTCAACACTGTCATTGAGAGTGTTATTCTCAGTCAACACTGTCACTGAGAGATTCTCAGTCAACACTGTCATTGAGAGAGTTATTCTCAGTCAACACTGTCACTGAGAATGTTATTCTCAGTCAACACTGTCATTGAGAGTGTTATTCTCAGTCAACACTGTCACTGAGAGAGTTATCCTCAGTCAACACTGTCATTGAGAGAGTTATTCTCAGTCAACACTGTCACTGAGAATGTTATTCTCAGTCAACACTCATTGAGAGTGTTATTCTCAGTCAACACTGTCACTGAGAGCGTTATTCTCAGTCAACACTGTCATTGAGAGAGTTATTCTCAGTCAACACTGTCACTGAGAGAGTTATTCTCAGTCAACACTGTCATTGAGAGAGTTATTCTCAGTCGACACTGTCACTGAGTTATTCTCAGTCAACACTGTCACTGAGAGAGTTATTCTCAGTCAACACTGTCACTGAGAGAGTTATTCTCAGTCAACACTGTCACTGAGAGAGTTATTCTCAGTCAACACTGTCATTGAGAGAGTTATTCTCAGTCGACACTGTCACTGAGTTATTCTCAGTCAACACTGTCACTGAGAGAGTTATTCTCAGTCAACACTGTCATTGAGAGTTATTCTCAGTCAACACTGTCACTGAGAGAGTTATTCTCAGTCAACACTGTCATTGAGAGTTATTCTCAGTCAACACTGTCACTGAGAGAGTTATTCTCAGTCAACACTGTCATTGAGAGTTATTCTCAGTCAACACTGTCACTGAGAGAGTTATTCTCAGTCAACACTGTCATTGAGAGTTATTCTCAGTCAACACTGTCACTGAGAGAGTTATTCTCAGTCAACACTGTCACTGAGAGAGTTATTCTCAGTCAACACTGTCATTGAGAGAGTTATTCTCAGTCGACACTGTCACTGAGTTATTCTCAGTCAACACTGTCACTGAGAGAGTTATTCTCAGTCAACACTGTCATTGAGAGTTATTCTCAGTCGACACTGTCACTGAGAATGTTATTAATGAAAGTGCCAGAAAATAACCTTTCATTATGGTCAAGTTTTTGTGATTATTATTATGAAGGGAAAGCGATAAACCCGTAAGGACCATTCAGTGCCTGTGGGATACGAAGTGTAATCAGGGTTGGTCATTCAAGGCACGGTATCGTTGTGCCTTATTGTAATGAAGGTTTGATCCGAGGAAAGCGAGGGTGGTTGGAATACCTTGGAAGATAGGAAGGAAATGTTTGGGTAGTGTGTGGGGCCAAGTGGAGAAGTAGTCTCCTCACTTCGTGTTTTATTAGTGAGATTCAACTCCTCCAACTTAGTCCCGCTATCCCTGGTCTTCACGCACACCTGTTTCCACCAGTGGTAAACTAGCCTATTAATGGATTTGTATCTAAACTATTGACAATTGTAAAATTATTACTTACACCCTCATTTTTTTTAGTTATATATTTCAAGTTTTTTCATGTGGTATTCTTTTATTTAATGTAAATTACACGTTTTAAAAATGGCTATTCACAGCCTTGTTTGTTACCTTGTATATTCTCCTAATTCTTTCATGTTTTAAAATGACCTCCTCCAGCCTCGTTTCTTTGTTATATCCAGTTTTTTCGTATAATATTCTTTTATTTAATGTAAATTACAAATTTTAAATTACAGCCTCATTTGTTTTGTTATATTATCCTAGGTTTTCGATATATTCTTTTATTTAATGTAAAATATATATTTTAAAAAGTCCTCCTCCAGCTTTGTTTGTCACAGTCATATTATTCAAAGTTTTCTGCCTACACTACTGTAATTTTATATAATATAAATTACAGGAAGTTTTATAATTATTGCCTCTCACCTCGTTTGTTATTTTCTATATTGCCCTTTTTTTCCATATGCTGTGTCTTTATGTAATATAAATTGTAAATTTGTATATATTCTGCTGGGTATACAGTGTGTGTGTGTGTGTGTGTGTGTGTGTGTGTGTGTGTGTGTGTGTGTGTGTGTGTGTGTGTGTGTGTGTGTGTGTGTGTGTGTGTGTGTGTGTGTGTGTGTGTGTGTGTGTGTGTGTGTGTGTGTGTGTGTGTGTGTGTGTGTGTGTCTGTGTGTCTGTGTGACGTAGAGGGGTGTATATCTCAGTATATACGTGGAGTATACTTGGAGAAGGTTTCGGGGGTCAACGCCCCCATGGTCCGGTCTGAGACCAGGCCTCTCATCCCCCATAGATCCATCCTGGGGATCAAAATCTCGTTTCCTTGTGGGTAATAGCTTACATGCAGGTGTAATGACCCTTTGTGCAGTCTTTAATCTCGACTAACTGATTCATCCGTCCATATGATGTCCCGTAGCTCGATCACTAGCACACTCAGCTCTCACACTGAGGTATAGGGGTCGATCCCCGGTACGGCTGGAAAACATTAGGACATGTTTCCTTGAGACACATGCTGTCCATGTTCACCTAGCAGTAAAATAACTACTTGGTTGTTAATCGACTGGTGTGGGTTGCATCCTGGGACAAAATTGACCTAATTTGCGGGAAATGCTCTGCATAATGTCATTGATGTCAGCTAGGCCTATATACCTTGTACATAACGCTGTTATTATGAGGCTACTCCCCTCAAGGAAGGTTCCTTGATGTTGGTGAGGGGCTCTTGATTTAGGGAATTGGATCTGTACTCCAGTTCCCCGAATTAAGCCTGAATGCCTTCCACATCCCCCCCCCCCAGGCGCTGTATAATCCTCCGGGTTTAGCGCTTCCCCCTTGATTATAATAATAATAATAATATGAGGCTACTTGACGTTGTACACTGATCCTGCTTATTTATCGAACTGTTTCATCAAGTCTGGTAGGCTTCACAAATATTATTTTTTTTAATTTTATAGAAAGTTTAGGTACATAAATGTCATTTTGATTCATAGAATATTTCCAGATTAAGAAGTTCCAGGTTGAGGCTCAGAATTTCCAGGAGAATCAAAGATGCCATGTTGAAAATATAAAGTTTACGTTTGTTATAGTCCAGCCAAATTATGTGACCTGAGTGAATATTTAGTGGCGATGTATTAGGTGGAAATAAAGTTTATGTGGATGAGTGTACCTGACTGTATTACGAATTAATAGATTAACTATCTACCCGGAGACCTCCATGCCCTCCTGCTGCTTAACCATCTGCCTGAAGACCTCCATGCCCTCCTTCTGCTGCTTAACCATCTGCCTGAAGACCTCCATGCCCTCCTCCTGCTGCTTAACCATCTGCCTGAAGACCTCCATGCCCTCCTCCTGCTGCTTAACCATCTGCCTGAAGACCTCCATGCCCTCCTGCTGCTTAACCATCTGCCTGAAGACCTCCATGCCCTCCTCCTGCTGCTTAACCATCTGCCTGAAGACCTCCATGCCCTCCTGCTGCTTAACCATCTGCCTGAAGACCTCCATGCCCTCCTCCTGCTGCTTAACCATCTGCCTGAAGACCTCCATGCCCTCCTGCTGCTTAACCATCTGCCTGAAGACCTCCATGCCCTCCTCCTGCTGCTTAACCATCTGCCTGAAGACCTCCATGCCCTCCTGCTGCTTAACCATCTGCCTGAAGACCTCCATGCCCTCCTTCTGCTGCTTAACCATCTGCCTGAAGACGTCCATGCCCTCCTGCTTAACCATCTGCCTGGAGACGTCCATGCCCTCCTCCTCCTGCTGCTTCTTCGTTATCATTATTTTTAATAAAATTCAGTGCATTACCCATTGTACGAGACTAGATTATGGTTTTAATTAAGAGATGTATTCAGGTTTAATCCAAGAACGTGGAGGGTGTATTCAGTTCCTTGGACGAAGAGCCCTTGACTAGCATGAAGGGGGGATCTACCTTGATGGGGTAGGGGGAGGGGTATGGGGTTGCTAGGCTGGAACAAGAGGTAACTATGTTTACAAAACTCACTACTAGGCTTGATGAGGGAGGGGCTGTTGGGGCCTTTGTTTACTTTATGGTCGGGGGGGGCTTGCCACTCATAATATTGACCCATAGTCCTGATTGTACTCTCCTGTATATGTACTCACCTCTGTGTGGTTGTAGGGGTCGACTCTCGGCTCCTGGCCCTGCCTCTTACTGTATACAGAAGATAAATCTATCAATTATACCAAATACAGTCCATTTCTTTTATTTCAACCTGGTCCAGATTATACTCAATTGTGTGTACTCACTTCTGTGGTTGTAGGGGGTCGAGCCTCGGCTCCTGGCCCTGCCTCTTAAATTACTATATTGAATAATGAATCTGCATTTATATATATATATATATATATATATATATATATATATATATATATATATATATATATATATTTATATATATATATATATATATATATCAAAATTAAGTCTTCTCTAAAATTTTATCTTTTACGTTTAAAGATATATTTTTCATATATGTTAATGTAAAAATTAATAATTTTGTACCAAAAGAACCTTAGAAAACTTACCTAACCTTATTATAACAAGCACAATTTAATTTAGCCTAATTCAGCTAAATATATTTTAGATAAGTTTACAGTAATTTAATAATAAACAAACACAATAAAATATATTTTTTTCGTTAGGTTCAGAATGAGTTTTGCAAAATTATTGCATACACAAATTTTCGCTTGTCTTGTTCGGCAAGAAGAGCGTTGCTATTTAATCCAAAATCGCTGGTTTTAGCTATTCAGCACGACATATATATATATATATATATATATATATATATATATATATATATATATATATATATATATATATATATATATATATATATATAAAGTATACGGTAGGGTTATAATTGAAAGAATTAGAGGTAAGACAGAATGTAGGATTGCGGATGAGCAGGGAGGCTTCAGAGTGGGTAGGGGATGTGTAGATCAAGTGTTTACATTGAAACATATATGTGAACAGTATTTAGATAAAGGTAGGGAAGTTTTTATTGCATTTATGGATTTAGAAAACGCATATGATAGAGTGGATAGAGGAGCAATGTGGCAGATGTTGCAAGTATATGGAATAGGTGGTAAGTTACTAAATGCTGTAAAGAGCTTTTATGAGGATAGTGAGGCTCAGGTTAGGGTGTGTAGAAGAGAGGGAGACTACTTCCCAGTAAAAGTAGGTCTTAGACAGGGATGTGTAATGCCACCATGGTTGTTTGATATATTTATAGATGGGGTTGTAAAAGAAGTAAATGCTAGGATGTTCGGGAGAAGGGTGGGATTAAATTATGGGGAATTAAATACAAAATGGGAATTAACACAGTTGCTTTTTGCTGATGATACTGTGCTTATGAGAGTTTCTAAAGAAAAATTGCAAAGTTTAGTAGACGAGTTTGGGAGTGTGTGTAAAGGTAGAAAGTTGAAAGTGAACATAGAAAAGAGTAAGGTGATGGGGGTATCAAATGATTTAGATAAAGAAAAATTGGATATCAAATTGGGGAGGAGGAGTATGGAAGAAGTGAATGTTTTCAGATACTTGGGAGTTGACGTGTCAGCGGATGTGTTTATGAAGGATGAGGTTAATCATAGAATTGATGAGGGAAAAAAGGTGAGTGGTGCGTTGAGGTATATGTGGAGTCAAAAAACGTTATCTATGGAGGCAAAGAAGGGAATGTATGAAAGTATAGTAGTACCAACACTCTTATATGGGTGTGAAGCTTGGGTGGTAAGTGCAGCAGCGAGGAGACGGTTGGAGGCAGTGGAGATGTCCTGTCTAAGGGCAATGTGTGGTGTAAATATTATGCAGAAAATTCGGAGTGTGGAAATTAGGTGTGGAGTTAATAAAAGCATTAGTCAGAGGGCAGAAGAGGGGTTGTTGAGGTGGTTTGGTCATTTAGAGAGAATGGATCAAAGTAGAATGACATGGAAAGCATATAAATCTATAGAGGAAGGAAGGAGGGGTAGGGGTCGTCCTCGAAAGGGTTGGAAAGAGGGGGTATAGGAGGTTTTGTGGGCGAGGGGCTTGGACTTCCAGCAAGCGTGCATGAGCGTGTTAGATAGGAGTGAATGGAGACGAATGATACTTGGGACCTGACGATCTGTTGGAGTGTGAGCAGGGTAATATTTAGTGAAGGGAGTCAAGGAAACCGGTTATTTTCATATAGTCGGACTTGAGTCCTGGAAATGGGAAGTACAATGCCTGCACTTTAAAGGAGGGGTTTGGGATATTGGCAGTTTGGAGGGATATGTTGTGTATCTTTATATGTGTATGCTTCTAAACTGTTGTAGTCTGAGCACCTCTGCAAAAACAGTGATAATGTGTGAGTGTGGTGAAAGTGTTGAATGATGATGAAAGTATTTTCTTTTTGGGGATTTTCTTTCTTTCTTTGGGTCACCCTGCCTCGGTGGGAGACGGCCGACTTGTTGAAAATATATATATATATATATATATATATATATATATATATATATATATATATATATATATATATATATATATATATATATATATATATATATATGTCGTGCCGAATATGTAAAACTGGTCAATTAGCAAGAACTCATTTAAAATTAAGTCCTTTCGAAAATTTTCTCTTATACTTTTAAAGATATATTTTTTTCATTAATTTTAATGTAAAAATTTATAATTTTGCACCAAAAGGAACTTAGAAAACTTACCTAACCTTATTGTAACAAGCGCAATTTATTTTAGCGTAACCGAACTAAATATATTTTTGATTTGTTTACAATACTTTAATACTAAACACAGTGAAACATGTTTTTTTCGTTAGGTTCAGAATGATTTTGGCGAAATTATTGCATACACAAATTTTCACTTCTCCTATATGGCAAGATGAGCGTTGCTATTTAAGCCAAGATCGCAAGTTCTGCCTATTCGGCACGACATATATATATATATATATATATATATATATATATATATATATATATATATATATATATATATATATATATATATATATTATGCAAAACAAGCACTGTGAAAGAATAGAGAAGTTCCAAGCGCTTTCGTGACTACTCGCATCAAGGAACAATGAAAGATATGTTGATGATATTTTGTGTCTTATGCCCAAAAATGTAGATGTACACCATTTTCTTGGAAAATTAAATAGCTTAGCCCATTCTATAAACTTTACTGTTGAGTTTGAAGAAAATAACACACTGCCTTTTCTAGATGTTTTAATTATTAAGGGTAATAATGAATTCAAATTTAAAATTTACAGAAAACCTACAAATAACTGTTCCTGTGTCCACTATTATTCCTCGCATCAAGATAGAGTCAAACTGTCTGTTTTCTCATCAATGTTTTTGAGAGCTTTACGAATTTGTAGTCCTGAGTTCATAGATGAGGAAATATCCAAAATTTATGAAATAGGTAATGATCTAAAATACCCAAGAAATGTAATTGATAAATCTTTTAAAGTTGCTAGAAATACTTTTTACAATCCAAAAAGGGACAACCAGCCTTATTCAACTAAAAATATGTTGGTTCTCCCTTACCATGAAAACTTGGTTGATATGCCTTCTCTTCTTAAGACTTTTAATATTAAAGTTGTATTCAAAAATCTTGATACAGTAAAAAAAACTTTTGATAAAGAATTCCCCCCAAAATGCTGATGGATGTGTCTATAAGATTCCTTGTAAAATTTGCGATAAAGTTTATTACGGTCAAACTGGTAAAAATCTCGGACTAAGATTAAAACAACATAAATATAGCATTAGAACTGGACAAGATTCCAATGCTCTATTTATTCATGTAAGAGATTTTAACCATCCAATTGATTTTCAAAAAGTTGAGAAAGTAGTATCAAGCAAGTCCATGGTCGACAGGAATATAATTGAATCTTGTTTCATAAAAAGCAGTTTTGACAATAATATGAATATTTCCTTTGGTTTATATAAATTAGATCCATTTATAATTAATAGAATTTGGGAAGAATTTAATAATACATTGGACAAATAATAATTTTTTAAATTTCTTATTTCTTGGGTAGAATAGTTTGTTGGTGGGTTGTGTGAAGGACCTGTCTAGTTGGGCCGGCGGGCCTGCTGTCTCGCGTCAGATATTTCATTGTTGTGGGATCTGATAGTGAGATGTGGGCTACCCCTTTATATACCTTCCTTTGATGCTTTACTTTCATTGTTCCTTGATAATGTGAGTAGTCACGAAAGCGCTTGGAACTTCTCTATTCTTTCACAGTGGTTGTTTTGCATATTCTGAAATCACCTGTTTACTGTGATCTTATTGCATATATATATATATATATATATATATATATATATATATATATATATATATATATATATATATATATATATATAATACAGATTCATTATTCGATAAATAGTAATTTAAGAGGGAGAGAAAGGAGCTGAGGCTCAGTAAAGAAATAAGCACTGTAAACAAGTAATATTACCATATGCAAAAATAATCACACTGAAAAATAGTGAAATTCTAAGCGCTTTCGTGATTTCTCACATTGTCATGGCTAATTTTATATACAATTTTTATGTAGCCGGACTTGAGTCCTGGAAATGGGAAGTACAATGCCTGCACTCTAAAGGAGGGGTTCGGGATATTAGCAGTTTGGAGGGATATGTTGTGTATCTTTATACGTATATGCTTCTAAACTGTTGTGTTCTGAGCACCTCTGCAAAAACAGTGATTATGTGTGAGTGAGGTGAAAGTGTTGAATGATGAAAGTATTTTCTTTTTGGGTCACCCTGCCTCGGTGGGAGACGGCCGACTTGTTGAATATATATATATATATATATATATATATATATATATATATATATATATATATATATATATATATATATATATATAATATATATATATATATATATATATATATATATATATATATATATATACATATATATATATATATATATATATATATATATATATATATATATATATATATATATATATATATATATTTTCAATATTAAACGTGCTCACTTGACCCTTATGGGTTAAGCTCTTAATTTATGTTAATAATGTAGTAGTAGTTAGGGGCTACAAAGTAATATATAGTGTTGTTTATTAAAGTTCTAGTACTGTGACCTGCACGGGTTTAGCGCATCTGTATGACCTATAAATAGGCATCCATTGAAATGGGATACCTATCGTGGTCGTCTTTTTTTTTTTTTTGGGGGGGGGGAAGAGGCTTCGTCCATGGTTTGGTTGTAGGTGATGAAGGTGATGTGATGAAGGTGATGTAGGTGATGAAGGTGATGTAGGTGATGTAGGTGAAGGTGATGTAGGTGATGAAGGTGATGTAGGTGATGAAGGTGATGTAGGTGATGAAGGTGATGTAGGTGATGTAGGTGATGAAGGTGATGTAGGTGATGAAGGTGATGTAGGTGATGAAGGTGATGTAGGTGATGAAGGTGATGTAGGTGATGAAGGTGATGTAGGTGATGAAGGTGATGTAGGTGATGTAGGTGAAGGTGATGAAGGTGATGTAGGTGATGAAGGTGATGTAGGTGATGAAGGTGATGTAGGTGATGTAGGTGAAGGTGATGTAGGTGATGAAGGTGATGTAGGTGATGTAGGTGAAGGTGATGTAGGTGATGAAGGTGATGTAGGTGATGAAGGTGATGTAGGTGATGAAGGTGATGTAGGTGATGAAGGTGATGTAGGTGATGTAGGTGATGAAGGTGATGTAGGTGATGAAGGTGATGTAGGTGATGAAGGTGATGTAGGTGATGAAGGTGATGTAGGTGATGAAGGTGATGTAGGTGATGTAGGTGATGAAGGTGATGTAGGTGATGAATGTGATGTAGGTGATGAAGGTGATGTAGGTGAAGGTGATGTAGGTAACGAAGGTGATGTAGGTGATGAAGGTGATGTAGGTGAAGGTGATGTAGGTAACGAAGGTGATGTAGGTGATGAAGGTGATGTAGGTGATGAAGGTGATGTAGGTGAAGAAGGTGATGTAGGTGATGAAGGTGATGTAAGTGATGTAGGTGATGTAGGTGATGAAGGTGATGTAGGTGATGAAGGTGATGAAGGTGATGTAGGTGAAGGTGATGTAGGTGAAGGTGATGTAGGTGATGAAGGTGATGAAGGTGATGTAGGTGAAGGTGATGTAGGTGAAGGTGATGTAGGTAACGAAGGTGATGTAGGTGATGAAGGTGAAGGTGATGTAGGTGATGAAGGTGATGTAGGTGATGTAGGTGATGAAGGTGATGTAGGTGATGAAGGTGATGTAGGTGATGAAGGTGATGTAGGTGATGTAGGTGAAGGTGATGTAGGTGAAGGTGATGTAGGTGATGTAGGTGAAGGTGATGTAGGTGAAGGTGATGTAGGTAACGAAGGTGATGTAGGTGATGTAGGTGATGAAGGTGATGTAGGTGATGTAGGTGATGAAGGTGATGTAGGTGATGAAGGTGATGAAGGTGATGTAGGTGAAGGTGATGTAGGTGATGAAGGTGATGTAAGTGAAGGTGATGTAGGTGATGAAGGTGATGTAGGTAACGAAGGTGATGTAGGTGATGTAGGTGATGAAGGTGATGTAGGTGATGAAGGTGATGTAGGTGATGTAGGTGATGAAGGTGATGTAGGTGATGAAGGTGATGAAGGTGATGTAGGTGATGAAGGTGATGTAGGTGATGAAGGTGATGAAGGTGATGTAGGTGATGAAGGTGATGTAGGTGAAGGTGATGTAGGTGATGAAGGTGATGAAGGTGATGTAGGTGATGTAGGTGATGTAGGTGATGAAGGTGATGTAGGTGATGTAGGTGATGAAGGTGATGTAGGTGATGAAGGTGATGTAGGTGATGTAGGTGATGAAGGTGATGTAGGTGATGAAGGTGATGTAGGTGATGAAGGTGATGTAGGTGATGAAGGTGATGTGATGTAGGTGATGAAGGTGATGTAGGTGATGTAGGTGATGAAGGTGATGAAGGTGATGTAGGTGATGAAGGTGATGTAGGTGATGAAGGTGATGAAGGTGATGTAGGTGATAAAGGTGATGTAAGTGATAAAGGTGATGAAGGTGATGAAGGTGATGTAGGTGATGAAGGTGATGTAGGTGATGTAGGTGATGAAGGTGATGTAGGTGATGTAGGTGATGTAGGTGATGAAGGTGATGTAGGTGATGAAGGTGATGAAGGTGATGTAGGTGAAGGTGATGTAGGTGATGAAGGTGATGAAGGTGATGTAGGTGAAGGTGATGTAGGTGAAGGTGATGTAGGTAACGAAGGTGATGTAGGTGATGAAGGTGATGTAGGTGATGAAGGTGATGTAGGTGATGTAGGTGATGAAGGTGATGTAGGTGATGAAGGTGATGTAGGTGATGAAGGTGATGTAGGTGATGAAGGTGATGAAGGTGATGTAGGTGATGAAGGTGATGTAGGTGAAGGTGATGTAGGTGATGAAGGTGATGTAGGTGATGTAGGTAACGAAGGTGATGTAGGTGATGTAGGTGATGAAGGTGATGTAGGTGATGAAGGTGATGTAGGTGATGAAGGTGATGAAGGTAATGTAGGTGATGAAGGTGATGTAGGTGATGAAGGTGATGTAGGTGATGAAGGTGATGAAGGTAATGTAGGTGATAAAGGTGATGTAGGCGATGAAGGTGATGAAGGTGATGTAGATGATGAAGGTGATGTAGGTGATGAAGGTGATGAAGGTAATGTAGGTGATAAAGGTGATGTAGGCGATGAAGGTGATGAAGGTGATGTAGGTGATGTAGGTGATGAAGATGATGTAGGTGATGAAGGTGATGAAGGTGATGAAGGTAATGTAGGTGATGAAGGTGATGTAGGTGATGAAGGTGATGTAGGTGATGAAGGTGATGTAGGTGATGAAGGTGATGAAGGTAATGTAGGTGATAAAGGTGATGTAGGCGATGAAGGTGATGAAGGTGATGTAGGTGATGGTGATGAAGGTGATGTAGGTGATGAAGGTGAAGGTGATGTAGGTGATGAAGATGATGTAGGTGATGAAGGTGATGAAGGTGATGTAGGTGATGAAGGTGATGTAGGTGATGAAGGTGATGAAGGTGATGTAGGTGATGAAGGTGATGTAGGTGATGAAGGTGATGTAGGTGATGAAGGTGATGAAGGTGATGTAGGTGATGAAGGTGATGTAGGTGATGGTGATGAAGGTGATGTATGTGATGAAGGTGATGTAGGTGATGAAGGTGATGAAGGTGATGAAGGTGATGTAGGTGATGGTGATGAAGGTGATGTAGGTGATGAAGGTGATGTAGGTGATGAAGGTGATGTAGGTGATGAAGGTGATGAAGGTGATGTAGGTGATGAAGGTGATGTAGGTGATGAAGGTGATGAAGGTGATGTAGGTGATGAAGGTGGTGTGATGTAGGTGATGTAGGTGATGTAGGTGATGAAGGTGATGAAGGTGATGTAGGTGATGAAGGTGATGTAGGTGATGAAGGTGATGAAGGTGATGTAGGTGATGAAGGTGATGTAGGTGATGAAGGTGATGAAGGTGATGTAGGTGATGAAGGTGATGTAGGTGATGTAGGTGATGAAGGTGATGTAGGTGATGTAGGTGATGAAGGTGATGTAGGTGATGAAGGTGATGAAGGTGATGAAGGTGATGTAGGTGATGTAGGTGATGGTGATGTAGGGGATGTAGGTGATGAAGGTGATGTAGGTGATGTAGGTGATGAAGGTGATGTATGTGATGAAGGTGATGTAGGTGATGAAGGTGATGTAGGTGATGAAGGTGATTTAGGTGATGAAGGTGATGAAGGTGATGTAGGTGATGAAGGTGATGTAGGTGAAGGTGATGTAGGTGATGAAGGTGATGAAGGTGATGAAGGTGATGTAGGTGATGAAGGTGATGTAGGTGATGAAGGTGATGTAGGTGATGAAGGTGATGTAGGTGATGAAGGTGATGAAGGTGATGAAGGTGATGTAGGTGATGAAGGTGATGAAGGTGATGAAAGTGATGAAGGTGATGTAGGTGATGAAGGTGATGAAGGTGATGAAAGTGATGAAGGTGATGTAGGTGATGAAGGTGATGTAGGTGATGAAGGTGATGAAGGTGATGAAGGTGAAGGTGATGAAGGTGATGAAGGTGATGTAGGTGATGAAGGTGATGAAGGTGATGAAGGTGATGTAGGTGATGAAGGTGATGAAGGTGATGAAGGTGATGTAGGTGATGAAGGTGATGAAGGATGGTTGGAACACTGGACGATAACCTCAGTGTAAATATGGAAATGATATATGATATCGATACGTTGATAAGTAAGACACATATGTAACAGTTAGGTTAGGTAAGGTTCGTCAGGAAACAGGGCAAGTGTTTCCTGACGCGGGTTTTAGTCATCTGACCGAGGCTTTTCGCTGGGTTACCGGTCCATCCCTTTAAAAATTATGGTCATAATGATAACTATTATTAATTCGTACTTAACAGTTAGTTATCTTTATTCCGAAAAGTTTTGACTACACAGTTGGTGTCTTCAGTCGAAGAACATACTTAACTGTTGACTATGTCTTACTAATTTGTCGGTATTATATATCTTGCTTCATGTTGACTGTGTCAGACACTGCAACACAACGGTATGTTGCTTCATGTTGACTGTGTCAGACACTGCAACACAACGGTATCTTGTTTCATGTTGAGTGTGTCAGACACTGCAACACAACGGTATCTTGCTTCATGTTGACTGTGTCATGTTGACTGTGTCAGACACTGCAACACAACGGTATCTTGCTTCATGTTGACTGTGTCAGACACTGCAACATAACGGTATCTTGCTTCATGTTGAGTGTGTCAGACACTGCAACACAACGGTATCTTGCTTCATGTTGACTGTGTCATGTTGACTGTGTCAGACACTGCAACACAACGGTATCTTGCTTCATGTTGAGTGTGTCAGACACTGCAACACAACGGTATCTTGCTTCATGTTGACTGTGTCAGACACTGCAACACAACGGTATCTTGCTTCATGTTGTGTGTGTCAGACACTGCAACACAACGGTATCTTGCTTCATGTTGTGTCAGACACTGCAACACAACGGTATCTTGCTTCATGTTGACTGTGTCAGACACTGCAACACAACGGTATCTTGCTTCATGTTGACTGTGTCAGACACTGCAACACAACGGTATCTTGCTTCATGTTGACTGTGTCAGACACTGCAACACAACGGTATCTTGCTTCATGTTGACTGTGTCAGACACTGCAACACAACGGTATGTTGCTTCATGTTGACAGACACTGCAACACAACGGTATCTTGCTTCATGTTGACTGTGTCAGACACTGCAGACACTGCAACACAACGGTATCTTGCTTCATGTTGACTGTGTCAGACACTGCAACACAACGGTATCTTGCTTCATGTTGACTGTGTCAGACACTGCAACACAACGGTATCTTGCTTCATGTTGACTGTGTCAGACACTGCAACACAACGGTATCTTGCTTCATGTTGTGTGTGTCAGACACTGCAACACAACGGTATCTTGCTTCATGTTGACTGTGTCAGACACTGCAACACAACGGTATCTTGCTTCATGTTGACTGTGTCAGACACTGCAACACAACGGTATCTTGCTTCATGTTGAGTGTGTCAGACACTGCAACACAACGGTATCTTGCTTCATGTTGACTGTGTCAGACACTGCAACACAACGGTATCTTGCTTCATGTTGACTGTGTCAGACACTGCAACACAACGGTATCTTGCTTCATGTTGACTGTGTCAGACACTGCAACACAACGGTATCTTGCTTCATGTTGACTGTGTCAGACACTGCAACACAACGGTATCTTGCTTCATGTTGAGTGTGTCAGACACTGCAACACAACGGTATCTTGCTTCATGTTGACTGTGTCAGACACTGCAACACAACGGTATCTTGCTTCATGTTGAGTGTGTCAGACACTGCAACACAACGGTATGTTGCTTCATGTTGACTGTGTCAGACACTGCAACACAACGGTATCTTGCTTCATGTTGACTGTGTCAGACACTGCAACACAACGGTATCTTGCTTCATGTTGAGTGTGTCAGACACTGCAACACAACGGTATCTTGCTTCATGTTGACTGTGTCAGACACTGCAACACAACGGTATCTTGCTTCATGTTGAGTGTGTCAGACACTGCAACACAACGGTATCTTGCTTCATGTTGACTGTGTCAGACACTGCAACACAACGGTATCTTGCTTCATGTTGACTGTGTCAGACACTGCAACACAACGGTATCTTGCTTCATGTTGAGTGTGTCAGACACTGCAACACAACGGTATCTTGCTTCATGTTGAGTGTGTCAGACACTGCAACACAACGGTATCTTGCTTCATGTTGAGTGTGTCAGACACTGCAACACAACGGTATCTTGCTTCATGTTGACTGTGTCAGACACTGCAACACAACGGTATCTTGCTTCATGTTGACTGTGTCAGACACTGCAACACAACGGTATCTTGCTTCATGTTGAGTGTGTCAGACACTGCAACACAACGGTATCTTGCTTCATGTTGACTGTGTCAGACACTGCAACACAACGGTATCTTGCTTCATGTTGACTGTGTCAGACACTGCAACACAACGGTATCTTGCTTCATGTTGACTGTGTCAGACACTGCAACACAACGGTATCTTGCTTCATGTTGACTGTGTCAGACACTGCAACACAACGGTATCTTGCTTCATGTTGACTGTGTCAGACACTGCAACACAACGGTATCTTGCTTCATGTTGACTGTGTCAGACACTGCAACACAACGGTATCTTGCTTCATGTTGAGTGTGTCAGACACTGCAACACAACGGTATCTTGCTTCATGTTGACTGTGTCAGACACTGCAACACAACGGTATCTTGCTTCATGTTGACTGTGTCAGACACTGCAACACAACGGTATCTTGCTTCATGTTGAGTGTGTCAGACACTGCAACACAACGGTATCTTGCTTCATGTTGACTGTGTCAGACACTGCAACACAACGGTATCTTGCTTCATGTTGACTGTGTCAGACACTGCAACACAACGGTATCTTGCTTCATGTTGACTGTGTCAGACACTGCAACACAACGGTATCTTGCTTCATGTTGTGTGTGTCAGACACTGCAACACAACGGTATCTTGCTTCATGTTGAGTGTGTCAGACACTGCAACACAACGGTATCTTGCTTCATGTTGACTGTGTCAGACACTGCAACACAACGGTATCTTGCTTCATGTTGAGTGTGTCAGACACTGCAACACAACGGTATCTTGCTTCATGTTGACTGTGTCAGACACTGCAACACAACGGTATCTTGCTTCATGTTGTGTGTGTCAGACACTGCAACACAACGGTATCTTGCTTCATGTTGTGTGTGTCAGACACTGCAACACAACGGTATCTTGCTTCATGTTGACTGTGTCAGACACTGCAACACAACGGTATCTTGCTTCATGTTGACTGTGTCAGACACTGCAACACAACGGTATCTTGCTTCATGTTGACTGTGTCAGACACTGCAACACAACGGTATCTTGCTTCATGTTGTGTGTGTCAGACACTGCAACACAACGGTATCTTGCTTCATGTTGACTGTGTCAGACACTGCAACACAACGGTATCTTGCTTCATGTTGTGTGTGTCAGACACTGCAACACAACGGTATCTTGCTTCATGTTGACTGTGTCAGACACTGCAACACAACGGTATCTTGCTTCATGTTGACTGTGTCAGACACTGCAACACAACGGTATGTTGCTTCATGTTGACTGTGTCAGACACTGCAACACAACGGTATCTTGCTTCAGAAAACACCTTTGACAACTTTTTCAAGTGAGAAAGGTTGGATTTTGAGAGGAACGAGACTTCTCAATGATGATCTTTCTTCTACATGTGAACTGCATCTCATCTTCCGACAGTATATAAGTCTACATACTGCTGCTTTAACTCCACACTGTTAAAGACTATGGGGGGCAAAACTCTTCTCCAGGCTGAGGGACTGACCACCTCAGAACTACGTCTTCAAGGGTGATGGACTGATGACATCGCCTTCTCATCTCTGCTGCTTCTGCTAACTATTCTGTATTCGACTGAAGAAGCCTACTGTGTAGGCGAAATGTTTCGGAATAAATATACATAACTGTTGCATAGATACCTAAATACCCATCAGTTACACAACCCAGGGCAACACGGGTTTAGAGCAGGTCGTTCTTGCCTGTCCCAGCTACTGGACCACTGTGACAAGGTCCTGGATGCTGCAGAGGATAAAATACAGATGTAATATATACAGAATTTGCAGAACCTTCAACAAGTGTGACCATGGTGCAATAGCACACAAAATGCGTGATAAAGGAATAACAGGAAAAGTTGGTAGATGGATCTATAACTAACTGATAAATAGAACACAAAGAATAATAGTAAACAGAGTAAAGTCTGAGGCAGCTACGGTGACAAGCTTTGTTCCACAAGGCACAGTGCTCGCTCTCATCCTATTCTTCATCCTCATATCTGACATAGAGATGTAAGCCATAGTTCCGTGTCTTGCTTTGCGGATGACACCTGGATCACCATGGCAGTGACCTTCATCGAAGACACTGCCAGACTCCAAGCGGACGTTAACCAAATCTTCAAATGGGTCACTCAAAACAATATGAAGTTCATTGAAGAGAAATTTCAACTACTCAAATATGGAAAACTTGAGGAAATTAAAACTTTATCATGATATGCAACAAATTCTAACCATACAGTCGAGCGAGAAAATAATGTGAAGGACCTGGGAGTGATAATGTTAGAGGATCTCGCCTTCAAAGACCACAATAATGTATCTACCTCATCTGCTAGGAAAATGATAGGATGGATAATGAGAACCTTCAAAACTAGGGATGCCAAGCCCATGATTATCTTCAAATTGTTTGTTGTCTCTAGGCTGGAATACTGCTGTACACTAACAGCTCCCTTCAAGGCAGGTGAAATTGCTGACCTGGAGAGTATAAAGAACTTTCACGGCACATATCAGTACGATAAGGCACCTAATTTACTGGGAACGGTTGAAGTCCTTGATTTGTATTCCCTGGAACGCAGGCGAGAGAGATACATGATAATATACACTTGGAAAATCCTAGAGGGATTAGTACCAAACCTGCACACGAAAATCACTCCCTATGAAGGCAAAAGACTCGGCAGGAGATGTAACATTCCCCCAGTGAAAAGCAGGGGCGCCACGAGTACACTGACAGTCTTGGGCCCCAGACACTTATTGTCCGGGGTCCAAGACTGTTTAACTGCCTCCCAGCATACATTAGGGGGATTACCAATAGACCCCTGACTGTCTTCAAGAAGGCACTGGACAGACACCTAAAGTCAGTACCTGACCAACCGGGCTGTGGTTCGTACGTCAGTTTGCTTGTGGCCAGCAGTAACAGTCTTAGACCGAGCCGCGGGGGCGTTGACCCCCAAAACCCTCTCCAGGTATACTCCAGGTAATGATCCTGCCTAGTTATTCTCCCTAGTGATCCTGCTTGGTTATTCTCCCTAGTGATCCTGCCTGGTGATGTCAGCATAGTTGCTGATCCCCTTATATGTGTTGTATAGCATATCATAGTACCATCCATGTGTTTACATAGAAGATCCCTAGGCCTGTGACTGTGTGATGTCACGGGATGCTCCATGAGTGAGCGGGACAGGCTACCTCGGCCTCAGTCGGTGCATAGACATCCAGGCTAGGACACGGCAAGGCTGGGCTCCATCTCCCATTACCACAGTCTGACAATATAGCATTACCATCCAACAAGTGTGTCTATCTTCAACCCTCGATATCTACTTTTAAGAACCCCTACGACAGTGATCCTCCCAGGTGAATCTGCCTGGTGATCCAGCTTGATCCTCCCAGGTGGTCCTGGTGATCCTGCTTGATCCTACCTGGTGGTCCTGCCTGGTGATCCTGTCTGGTGATCCTGCCTGGTGATTCTACCCGGTGATCCTGCCTGGTGATCCTGCCTGGTTATCCTGCCTGGTGATCGTACCTGGTGGTCCTGACTGGTGATCCAGCCTGATATTGTCTGGTGATCCAGCCTGGTGATCCTGCCTGGTGATCCAGCTTGATCCTCCCAGGTGGTCCTGGTGATCCTGCTTGATCCTACCTGGTGGTCCTGCCTGGTGATCCTGTCTGGTGATCCTGCCTGATCTTGTCTGGTGATCCTGCCTGGTGATCCTGCCTGGTGATCCAGCTTGATCCTGCCTGGTGGAATGTGACAGGGAAACAAGTGTAACTACTGTACATAACGAGTGTAACAACATAATTTGTCTTCAATCAAACAATCTATGGTTCCACGACCTGTCCTGGCAAGTTATGTCTTGTTGACACTGGTATAAAATACCCACAAGTTGAAGATTAAGAAACATGTACAACACTTGGGTACCTTTATTGTTGATATGTTTCACCTACACAGTAGACTTCTTCAGTCAAATACACAGGCAGTAATAATAATGAAATATGGTGTAATCAGTCCATATTTTTTCTCCAAGGTTGATGGACTGATTAAATCATCTTTTTTTCGTTACTATTACTGTTTACTGTGTAGGCGAAACGTTTCATCATAATCTTCAAGTTATATCTGTGTGGATTCCTTATGAATCTCCCACCAGCGTGGTTGTAACAACTGGCATTTGTGGTCACAGTGGTGGCCCATGCTAACCTTCCTATGGTGTATAACTATACCTAGTTGGATGTATCTTATTGTAGCCAGCTGGCCCAGTGGTTAACGCACTGACCTGGAGTTTTAAGATTCACTCACCCTGGGTTCAAACCCCATCCGTTCCCTGATTTGATTTAAATTATTATTGCACTGTGTAGTTGCCAGTTTTATGCATGCAAACAATGTAGTTATTTTAATTGTGATAAACCACCTCATAAGTATCTTGGAAGACATGTTGGTTTAAACTGTGTAGTAGCTGCAGTTTCGTTTATTGTGCCGTAACTTGAGTATGCTTCTTCCGAACGGCTTCAAACTTTAAACGCTAATTCGCCTTTTGGTAGAAAGTTTCACTATATTGTATAGGGGCAAATTAGACATTTTTTCTAACAATTTAGAAATCGAGTAATTAAATTAATGTGCGATAACTGGAGCATGTCTCATCAGATCAGCTTCAAACCTTCACAAGTGATGTATTTTCTCAAAGAAAAGTTTGTAAACAAGGCAGGTAGAAGGTAGCAGTACTAAGGTATCTGGAGTTTATCTGGAGAGAGTTCCGGGGGTCAACGCCCCCGCGGCCCGGTCTGTGACCAGGCCTCCTTAGGTCAGTGTCCCAGGATGCGACCCACACCAGTCGACTAACACCCAGGTACTCATTTTACTGATGGGGAACATAGACAACAGGTGGAAAGAAACACGTCCAATGTTTCTACTCTGGCTGGGAATCGAACCCAGGCCCTCACCGTGTGAAGCGAGAGCGCTAACCACCAGGCCACAGGTCTGGTGCCTGTTCCACATCAAGGAAGGTTCCTTGACGCTGGTGAGGGGATCTTCGTCTAGGGAATTGGATCTGTGCTCCGATTCCCCGAATTAAACCTGAATGCCTTCCACATCCCCCCCCCCCCGCACAGGCGCTGTATAATCCTACGGGTTTAGCGCTTCCCCTTGATTATAACAATCGTGCCTGTTCCACATCAGAGGATGCAACACTTGACACGGGACATAGACGACAGCAAACAAATGAGTGAGATACTCAACCCTCTGTACGACTCAGTGTTAAGTCAGACGTTAATCACACTGAGGCTCTACTATCTGAATTATTTTTTTATGAATGAACTCAAAATTTTGTTAACATCTCCATAATTTCTGACATAACGCTAACAACACTGGACTTTGAAATAGTCGGTGGAACTCCGTGTTTATTAAGAACTGCAAGAAGCCCCTCTAACGTGCCTTAATTATTCTATGTAGAGGGAACATGGACACAGGGGTCATCCCATACTCACTTAAAACAACGGACATAGCCGCACTCTACAAAGGTGGCATTAAAGTAATTGCGAAGAATTACACACCGATAGCACTAACGTTCCACATAAAAATCTTTGAAAGGGTTCTAAGAAGCAAGATCGCCATCCACCTGGATACCCATCAGTTACCCAACCCAGACCAATATGGGTTTAGAGCAGGTCACTCCTGCCTGTCACAACTACTGGACCATTATGACGTGGTCTTAGATGGACTGGAGGACAAACAAAATGCAGATGTAGTGTACACAGACTGCGAAATCCTTCGACAAGTGCGATCATAGTGTAATAGCATGCAAAATGCATGATAAAAGAATAACAGGAAAAATGTATGGATGAATGGAACAGTCTACCTAGTTGGGTTAGTGAGGCTGGGACTTTGGGTAGTTTCAAATTTAGGTTGGATAAGTACATGAGTGGGAGGAGTTGGATTGAGTGGGACTTTCACATCAGAGCTTATTTCTTGGGTGGCATTGAAAATTGGGTTGGGCAAATGTTTTGTTAGTGGGATGAATTGTAAAGGACCTGCCTAGTATGGGCCAACAGGCCTCCTGCAGTGTGCCTCCTTTCTTATGTTCTTATGTTAACTTTGTAACCAGTATAACACAGTAAAGTCAGAGGCGGCTACAGTACTGTACAAGGTACAGTACTGTACAGTACAAGGTACAGTACTCCTCATCCTCATAAACAGAAATGTAAACCATAGCACTGTGTCTTCTTTTGCTGATGATACCAGAATTTGCATGAAAGTTTGAACAAGAGTATCGGAAGCTGGATGACAAGGGCCAAGTGCCCGACCTTGTCGCTGATGTTTCCTCGGCTTCCTTTGTAGTTATGATCGGGGAAGTGGCCCTTGATCCCGTATTACTGTAGGCTCCTCTGGACGAGGCTGCTGCTTAGTGGTGAAGGCTCTACTTGATGTTGGAAGCTGGACAACCGTGGTTTTCCATTCTGTCTTTTCACGGCAGAGCCTCTCCGGGCAGTGCAAGTTCCAGGCATGATGCTTCTTGCCGCAGTTCAGACATCGAGGTTCCGTAGCTTCACCTCTCCAATTTACTCAAGCAGTCCTTGCTTGAGTGACACCTGCTACAGATCTCACATATTTCCTTAAACACGGGCGCTGAGGTGGTTGTACCTCTGGCATTTGAATCGCCTCGAAGGCTCTGGGCTGTACGTCCTAATCTGGTATTTTTCCCAGCAACCGAGATCCAGTTGAGCTGGGAGAACTCAACTGGATATTGGATCAAGACCTGCCTTGTAGGTACGTTGCTGTCCTTGGCTCGGAGCCGCTCAGCTTTCACGATATTTTTGTTACTATGAATTGCATCGAGAGGCATGTTTAGTGGATAGCGCATTAGGTTCGTTACACGCTCTGTGAATTTGAGTTCTGTTAGGACAAGTGGGGATTCCAAGTCACCTGCAGTACTTCATAGGACTGTGTTTCGGAGAGTGAAAATAAACTCTGCTGTTAGATCTGGGGACGCTGATATCTTCAGGCCATATATTTCTTCTCGAGGTGAATTATTGCAGAATATGGGGTGTCATGGTGTCCTTTGCTTATCAACCTGAATTTATTGGCTGAAGATGACTTGTCTTGCCCGATCTGAGGCAAGGAAACATTATCTTCTCTGAGACTTCGGGGGTTCCTGCTACCTGCCAACCTTCTTCGTCCAGTATATCTGGGGTTGGTATGAGCTGTTTTTTTTTTTTTTTTAATCTCTGTCTCACTGGCCCGGCTGGTTTCGCTTGCTTCGCTGTCCCAAGAGTACAGTGATTCATCTCGCAGCTTCTTCGCCAGAATTGCGCGAAACATAATATAATTGTTGTAGGTAGTAGTAGTGGTAGCAGCAATGCGATGGTGGGATTTTATTGTTTTGAGGATAATTTTGTGTTAGAAATAGTGATAAATGATTTAGAGCATTTACGTCTACGGATTTTTTTTATCACTAGTCGGGCGTCGTTGAATTTAATGAGGTAGTTGGCAGAATTCCAGTGTTGTACGCAGGCGTTGTTCAAGTTATCGTTCCTACATATATTAATGTGTTAATTGAGACGTGTTTCGAGGTTCCTTGCTCTTTCACCAATGTATATTCCACCCTCAAGTGAGGTTCCTTGATGCTGGTGACTTGATCTAGGGAATTGAATCTGTGCTCCAGTTACCTGAATTGAGCCTGAATACCTTCCATAAACCCCCTACAGGCACTGTATAATCCCTACAGGATTAGCGCTCCTCCCATGATTATAATAATTGTAACACCTACGTATGTTCTCTCACAGCCTCCACAGGGGAAGTATAAACTGTGCTGATTGGTTCAATGTTCTCCAATTTCGTCCTAGTCAGATCTTTTATGGAAGTACTGGTTGTGATGGCGACTCTAGTGTTAGTTTGTCGAGTAAGTGAAACCTTTGTACTCGAACAGATCGGTACTCAAACAGCTTTTTGGAACGAATTATGTTCGAGTACCGAGGTTCCACTGTACTTTAGAGATGTCCAGTGCGATTTGGCTGTAGGGAAGGATTATAACTTTGTTACAAGTGGAGAATTAATGATCTGAAGGGCTCTTTTCTTGCAGTCTTTGATGAAAAAGGAAGGAAAATGTAGCTGGGTGAAAGTTTGGTGTATATATGTATACTACTCGTCAAGAAACTCTGGATGTAAATTCGGTATTATGCTCTTCGGAAAAAATCCGATGCTGCTGCTTCTTTTGGTCTTAGTATCTTGACTGGAATGGAAGTGTGTGTTATTGTTTTTGTTTGTAAGCTTATTGTAAACTTGAAACCTTAGAGTGTTTTTAACTTAGTGAATGAGGACGTCTAGAAGAGGTAACTTGTCATTGGATTCTTCAAGTGTAAACTGGATAGTCGGTTCAACCTTGTTGAGTTTTTCCTCTGGTATGATATATGAGGTCTTTATCAGCGCCTTCTTTCCTAATTTGTGTATGCAACACCTGCAACCTGAACGGTGGTGGTGATACTACAGTGGTGGTGATAGTACAGTGGTGGTGATAGTACAATGATAGTGATAGTACATTGGTGGTGATATTACAGTGGTGGTGATAGTACAGTGGTGGTGACAGTACACTGGTGGGGATAGTGCAGTGATGGTGATAGTACAGTGGCGACAGTACAGCGGTGGTGACAGTACAGTGGTGGTGACTACAGTGGTGGTGATAGTACAGTGGTGGTGACAGTACAGTGGTGATAGTACAGTGGCAGTGACAGTACAGTGGCAGTGACAGTACAGTGGTGGTGACAGTACAGTGGCGGTGACAGTACAGTGGCGGTGACAGTTCAATGGTGGTGACAGTACAGTGGTGACAGTACAGCGGTGGTGATAGTACAGTGGTGGTAATAGTACAGTGGTGGTGACAGTTCACTTGTGGTGATAGTACAGTGGTGCTGACAGTACACTTGTGGTGATAGTACAGTGGTGGTGACAGTACAGTGGTGGTGATAGTACAATGGTGGTGATAGTACAGTGGTGGTGATAGTACGGTGATGGTGATAATACAGTGGTGGGGACAGTACAGTGGTGGTGATAGTACAGTGGTGATAGTACAGTGGTGGTGATAGTACAGTGGTGGTGATAGCACAGTGGTGGTGATAGTACAGTGGTGGTGATAGTACAGTGGTGGTGATAGTACAATGATAGTGATAGTACATTGGTGGTGATAGTACAGTGGTGATAGTACAGTGGTGGTGATAGTACAGTGGTGGTGATAGTACAATGGTGATAGCACATTGGTGGTGATAGTACAGTGGTGGTGACAGTACAGTGGTGACAGTACAATGGTGGTGATAGTACAGTGGTGGTGATAGTACAGTGGTGGTGATAGTAGAGTGGTGGTGACAGTGCAGTGGTGGTGATATTACAGTGGTGGTGATATTAGTGGTGGTGATAGTACAGTGGTGGTGACAGTACACTGGTGGTGATAGTGCAGTGATGGTGATAGTACAGTGGTGACAGTACAGCGGTGGTGACAGTACAGTGGTGGTGACTACAGTGGTGGTGATAGTACAGTGGTGGTGACAGTACAGTGGTGATAGTACAGTGGCAGTGACAGTACAGTGGCAGTGACAGTACAGTGGTGGTGACAGTACAGTGGCGGTGACAGTTCAATGGTGGTGACAGTACAGTGGTGACAGTACAGCGGTGGTGATAGTACAGTGGTGGTAATAGTACAGTGGTGGTGACAGTACACTTGTGGTGATAGTACAGTGGTGGTGACAGTACAGTGGTGGTGATAGTACAATGGTGGTGATAGTACAGTGGTGGTGATAGTACGGTGATGGTGATAATACAGTGGTGGGGACAGTACAGTGGTGATAGTACAGTGGTGATAGTACAGTGGTGGTGATAGTACAGTGGTGGTGATAGTACAGTGGTGGTGATAGTGCAGTGGTGGTGTTAGTACAGTGGTGGTGACAGTACAGTGGTGGTGACAGTACATTGGTGGTGATAGTACAGTGGTGGTGATAGTGCAGTGGTGACAGTACAGTGGTGGTGACAGTACAGTGGTGGTGATAGTACAGTGGCGGTGACAGTTCAATGGTGGTGACAGTACAGCGGTGGTGATAGTACAGTGGTGGTAATAGTACAGTGGTGGTGACAGTACACTTGTGGTGATAGTACAGTGGTGGTGACAGTACAGTGGTGGTGATAGTACAATGGTGGTGATAGTACAGTGGTGGTGATAGTACGGTGATGGTGATAATACAGTGGTGGGGACAGTACAGTGGTGACAGTACAGTGGTGGTGATAGTACAGTGGTGATAGTACAGTGGTGATAGTACAGTGGTGGTGATAGTACAGTGGTGGTGATAGTGCAGTGGTGGTGACAGTACAGTGGTGATAGTACAGTAGTGGTGATAGTACAGTGGTGGTGATAGTACAGTGGTGGTGACAGTATGGTGGTGGTGATAGTACAGTGGTGATAGTACGGTAGGGGTGATAGTACAGTGGTGGTGATAGTACGGTGGTGGTGATAGTACAGTGGTGGTGACAGTACAGTAGTGGTAATAGTACAGTAGTGGTGATAGTACAGAGGTGGTGATAGTACAGTAGTAGTGACAGTACAGCGGTGGTGATAGTACAGTGGCGGTGATAAAGTGACGGTGATATTACAGTATTCGTGACAGTACAGTGGTGGTGATAGTACAGTGGTGATAGTACAGTGGTGGTGATAGTGCAGTGGTGGTGTTAGTACAATGGTGGTGACAGTACAGTGGTGATAGTACAGTCGTGGTGACAGTACATTGGTGGTGATAGTACAATGGTGGTGATAGTACAGTGGTGGTGATAGTACGGTGGTGGTGATAGTACAGTGGTGGTGATAGTGCAGTAGTGACAGTACAGTGGTGGTGACAGTACAGTAGTGGTGATAGTACAGTAATGGTGACAGTACAGTGGTGGGGATAGTACAGTGGTGGTGACAGTGCAGCGGTGGTGACAGTACAGTGGTGGTGATAGTACAGTGGTGATAGTACAGTGGCAGTGACAGTACAGTGGCAGTGACAGTACAGTGGTGGTGACAGTACAGTACAGAGGTGGTGACAGTACAGTCGTGGTTAAAGTACATTGGTGGTGACAGTTCAGTTGTGGTGATAGTACAGTTCTGGTGACAGTACACTTGTGGTGACAGTACAGTGGTGGTGATAGTACAATGGTGGTGATAGTACAGTGGTGGTGATAGTACGGTGATGGTGATAATAGTGGTGGGGACAGTACAGTGGTGGTGATAGTACAGTGGTGGTGATAGTACAGTGGTGGTGATAGCACAGTGGTGGTGATAGTACAGTGGTGGTGATAGTACAGTGGTGGTGATAGTACAATGATAGTGATAGTACATTGGTGGTGATAGTACAGTGGTGATAGTACAGTGGTGATAGTACAGTGGTGGTGATAGTACAGTGGTGGTGATAGTACAATGGTGATAGCACATTGGTGGTGATAGTACAGTGGTGGTGACAGTACAGTGGTGACAATACAATGGTGGTGATAGTACAGTGGTGGTGATAGTACAGTGGTGGTGATAGTAGAGTGGTGGTGACAGTGCAGTGGTGGTGATATTACAGTGGTGGTGATGGTGGTGACTACAGTAGTGGTGGTGACAGTACAGTGGTGATAGTACAGTGGCAGTGACAGTACAGTGGCAGTGACAGTACAGTGGTGGTGACAGTACAGTGGCGGTGACAGTGGTGGTGACAGTACAGTGGTGACAGTACAGCGGTGGTGATAGTACAGTGGTGGTAATAGTACAGTGGTGGTGACAGTACACTTGTGGTGATGTACAGTGGTGGGGACAGTACAGTGGTGGTGATAGTACATAGTACGGTGATGGTGATAATACAGTGGTGGGGACAGTACAGTGGTGATAGTGTGGTGATAGTACAGTATAGTACAGTGGTGGTGATAGTACAGTGGTGGTGATAGTGCAGTGGTGGTGTTAGTACAGTGGTGGTGACAGTACAGTGGTGGTGACAGTACATTGTGGTGATAGTGCAGTGGTGACAGTGGTGGTGATAGTACAGTGGCGGTGACAGTTCAATGGTGGTGACAGTACAGCGGTGGTGATAGTACAATAGTACAGTGGTGGTGACAGTACACTTGTGGTGATAGTACAGTGGTGGTGACAGTACAGTAGTGGTGATAGTACAGTAGTGGTGATAGTACAGTGGTGGTGATAGTACAGTATAATACAGTGGTGGGGACAGTACAGTGGTGATAGTACAGTGGTGGTGATAGTACAGTGGTGAAAGTACAGCGGTGGTGATAGTACAGTGGTGGTGATAGTACAGTAATGGTGACAGTACAGTGGTGGGGATAGTACAGTGGTGGTGACAGTGCAGCGGTGGTGACAGTACAGTGGTGGTGATAGTACAGTGGTGGTGACAATACAGTAGTGGTGATAATACAGTGGTGGTGATAGTACAGTAGTGGTGATAGTACAGTAGTGGTGATAGTACAGTGACGGTGATAGTACAGTGGCGGTGATAATACAGTGGGGATGATGGTACAGTGGTGGTGATAGTACAGTAGTGGCGATAGTACAGTGACGGTGATAGTACAGTGGCGGTGATAGTACAGTGGTGGTGATGGTACAGTGGTGATGATAGTACAGTAGTGGTGATAGTAAAGTGGTGGGGATAGTACAGTGGTGGTGATAGTACAGTGGTGGTGAGAGTACAGTGGTGGTGATAGTACAGTGGTGGCGACAGTACAATGGTGGTGATAGTACAGTAGTGGTGATAGTACAGTGACGGTGATAGTACAGTAGTGGTGACAGTACAGTGGTGGTGATAGTACAGTGGTGAGGATAGTACAGTGGTGGGGATAGTACAGTGGTGGGGATAGTACGGTAGTGGCGATAGTACAGTGGTGGGGACATTACAGTGGTGGTGACAGTACAGTGGTGATGATAGTACAGTAGTGGTGATAGTGCAGTGGTGATAGTACAGTGGTGGTGATAGTGGTAGTGATAGTACAGTTGTGGTGATAGTACAGTGGTGGTGAGAGTACAGTGGTGATGATAGTACAGTGGTGGTGACAGTACAGTGGTGGTGATAGTGCAGTAGTGGTGATAGTACAGTGATGGTGATAGTACAGTGGCGATGATAGTACAGTAGTGGTGACAGTACAGTGGTGGGGATAGTACATTAGTGGTGATAGTACAGTGGTGGGGATAGTACAGTGGTGGTGATAGTACAGTAGTGGTGATAGTGCAGTGGTAATAGTACAGCGGTGGTGATAGTACAGGTGTTGCTAGTACAGTGATGGTCATGGTACAGTGGTGCTACTACAGTGGTTGTGATAATACAGTGGTGATAGTACAGTGGTTGTGATAGTACAGTGGTGCTACTACAGTGGTTGTGATAGTACAGTGGTGATAGTACAGGTGGTGATAATACAGGTGATGGTGATAGTACAGTGGTGGTGATAGCACAGTGGTGGTGATAGTACAGTGGTGGTGATAACACAGTGGTGATAGTACATGTGGTGATAGTTCAGTGGTGGTGATAGTACAGTGGTGATAATACAGGTGGTGGTGATAGTACAGTGGTGGTGATAGTACAGTGGTTGTGATAATACAGAGGTGGTGATAGTATAGGTAGTGGTGATAGTGCAGGTATTTATGGTAGTGTTGGTGATAGTACAGTGGTGATAGTATAGGTGGTGACAGTACAGTGGTGATAGTATAGGTGGTGACAGTACAGTGGTGGTGATAGTACAATGGTGGTGATAGTACAGTGGTGGTGATAGTACAGGTGGTGATAGTGTTGCAGGCGATGATAGTGTTGCAGGTGGTGATAGTGGTGCATGTGGTGATAGTGCAGGTAGGGGTGATGGTGCAGGTGGTAACGATTGTGGTGCAGATGGTGATAGTGGTGCAGGTGGTGGTGGTGATTGTACAGGTTGTGATAGTGGTGCAGGTGGTGGTGATAGTGGTGCAGGCGGTGGTGATAGTTGTACAGGTGGTGATAGTGGTGCAGGTGGTGGTGATAGTGATGCAGGTGGTGGTGATAGTTATACAGGTTGTGGTGATAGTGGTGCAGGTGGTGATAGTGGTGCAGGTGGTGGTGATAGTGATGGAGGTGGTGATAGTGGTGCAGGTGGTGGTGATAGTTGTACAGGTGGTGGTGATAGTGGTGCAGGTGGTCATAGTGGTGCAGGTGGTGATAGTGGTGCAGGTGGTGATGGTGCAAGTGGTGGTGATAGTGGTGCAGGTGGTGGTGATAGTGGTGCAGGTGGTGGTGATAGTGGTGCAGGTGGTGGTGATGGTGCAAGTGGTGGTGATAGTGGTGCAGGTGGTGGTGATGGTGCAAGTGGTGGTGATAGTGGTGCAGGTGGTGGTGATAGTGGTGCAGGTGGTGGTGATGGTGCAAGTGGTGGTGATAGTGGTGCAGGTGGTGGTGATGGTGCAAGTGGTGGTGATAGTGGTGCAGGTGGTGGTGATGGTGCAAGTGGTGGTGATAGTGGTGCAGGTGGTGGTGATAGTGGTGCAGGTGGTGGTGATGGTGCAAGTGGTGGTGATAGTGGTGCAGGTGGTGGTGATAGTGGTGCAGGTGGTGGTGATAGTGGTGCAGGTGGTGGTGATGGTGCAGGTGGTGGTGATGGTGCAGGTGGTGGTGATGGTGCAGGTGGTGGTGATAGTGGTGCAGGTGGTGATGGTGCAGGTGGTGGTGATAGTGGTGCAGGTGGTGGTGATGGTGCAAGTGGTGGTGATAGTGGTGCAGGTGGTGGTGATGGTGCAAGTGGTGGTGATAGTGGTGCAGGTGGTGGTGATAGTGGTGCAGGTGGTGGTGATAGTGGTGCAGGTGGTGGTGATGGTGCAGGTGGTGATAGTGGTGCAGGTGGTGGTGATAGTGGTGCAGGTGGTATCTAAGGATCTGAACTCTGATAGAGATAAGATTAATACACCAGGCCGCTAGTCTAGCTTACAGTCTACACTGTCAGCTACTGTTCTGACACTACATTGTCAGCTACTGTCATGACACACTGCAGTGTCAGCTACTGTCCTGACCCTGCAGTGTCAGCTACTGTCATGACACACTGCAGTGTCAGCTACTGTCCTGACCCTGCAGTGTCAGCTACTGTCCTGACCCTGCCGTGTCAGCTACTGTCCTGACCCTGCAGTGTCAGCTACTGTTCTGACACTACATTGTCAGCTACTGTTCTGACACTACATTGTCAGCTACTGTTCTGACACTACATTGTCAGCTACTGTCATGACACACTGCAGTGTCAGCTACTGTCCTGACCCTGCAGTGTCAGCTACTGTCATGACACACTGCAGTGTCAGCTACTGTCCTGACCCTGCAGTGTCAGCTACTGTCCTGACCCTGCCGTGTCAGCTACTGTCCTGACCCTGCAGTGTCAGCTACTGTTCTGACACTACACTGTCAGCTACTGTTCTGACACTACATTGTCAGCTACTGTTCTGACACTACATTGTCAGCTACTGTTCTGACACTACATTGTCAGCTACTGTTCTGACACTACATTGTCAGCTACTGTTCTGACACTACATTGTCAGCTACTGTTCTGACACTACATTGTCAGCTACTGTCATGACACACTGCAGTGTCAGCTACTGTCCTGACCCTGCAGTGTCAGCTACTGCCCTGACCCTGCAGTGTCAGCTACTGTCCTGACCCTGCAGTGTCAGCTACTGCCCTGACCCTGCAGTGTCAGCTACTGTCCTGACCCTGCAGTGTCAGCTACTGTCCTGACCCTGCAGTGTCAGCTAATGTCCTGACCCTGCAGTGTCAGCTATGTCCTGACCCTGCAGTGTCAGCTATGTCCTGACCCTGCAGTGTCAGCTAATGTCCTGACCCTGCAGTGTCAGCTAATGTCCTGACCCTGCAGTGTCAGCTACTGTCCTGACCCTGCAATGTCCGCTACTGTCCTGACCCAGCAGTGTGGGCTACTGTCCTGACCCAGCAGTGTGGGCTACTGTCCTGACCCTGCAGTGTCAGCTACTGTCCTGACCCTGCAGTGTCAGCTACTGTCCTGACCCAGCAGTGTCAGCTACTGTCCTGACCCTGCAGTGTCAGCTAATGTCCTGACCCTGCAGTGTCAGCTACTGTCCTGACCCTGCAATGTCTGCTACTGTCCTGACCCAGCAGTGTCAGCTACTGTCCTGACCCTGCAGTGTCAGCTAATGTCCTGACCCTGCAGTGTCAGCTACTGTCCTGACCCTGCCGTGTCAGCTATGTCCTGACCCTGCAGTGTCAGCTACTGTCCTGACCCTGCAGTGTCAGCTACTGTCCTGACCCAGCAGTGTCAGCTACTGTCCTGACCCTGCAGTGTCAGCTACTGTCCTGACCCAGCAGTGTCAGCTACTGTCCTGACCCTGCAGTGTCAGCTACTGTCCTGACCCAGCAGTGTCAGCTACTGTCCTGACCCTGCCGTGTCAGCTATGTCCTGACCCTGCAGTGTCAGCTACTGTCCTGACCCAGCAGTGTCAGCTGCTGTCCTGACCCTGCAGTGTCAGCTATGTCCTGACAGCTGCAGTAAACTCCCACAAGGTACAGTACTCGCACCCATCCTGTTCCTCATCCTTATGTCAGAGATGTAAACTGACGGTACCAGAATATTTGGATGACGATGTCAACCATTGAAGACACTGCAGATGTCCAAGTGGACATTAACAAAGTCTTTAAATGGACGTCAGAAAACAGTATCAAGTTCATTAAAGACAAATTTCAAATGCTCCGCTATGGAAAACTCAGGAAATTAAAACTGTATCAGAGTATAAAACAAATTCCAACTACACAGTAGAGTGACAAACTAATGTGAAGGACCTGGGAGTGATAATGTCGGAGAATCTTACTTTCAAAGATCACAACAATGTATCTAGCTCATGTGCTAGGAAAATAGGATGGATAATGAGAACCTTCAAAACTAGTGATGCCAAGCCCATGATGATTCTCTTCAAATTACTTGTTCTCTCCAGGCTGGAATATTGATGTACACTAACTACTACTTTCAAGTATGAGTACATTAAAGTACCTCAATTACTGGGAACAGTTGAAGTCCCTTGACCTGTACTACTCGGAATACATAATTTACCTAGAGGAGCTTGTCCCAAACCTGCACACGAAAATCACTCCCTATGAAAGCAAAAGACTCGGAAGGAGATGTAACATTCCCCTGATGAACAGTAGGGGCGCCACGAGTACACTGAGAGACAACACAATAAGTGTCCGGGGCCCAAGACTGTTCAACTGCCTCCCAGCATACATAAGGGGTTTACCAATAGATCCCTGACTGTCTTCAAGAAGCCACTGGACAGGTACGTAAAGTGAGTACCTGACCAACCGGGCTGTGGTTCGTACGTCGGGTTGCATGTGGCCAACAGTAACAGCCTGTTTGATCAGACCCTGATCCACCCTGAGGCCTGGTTTCAGACCGGGCCTCGGGGGCGTTCACCCCCGAAACACCCTCCAGGTATACTCTGGGTGTTGTTGAATTAGACACATGTGCAACTCTTGGGTATCTTTATTGAGGAAACGTTTCGCCACACAGTGGCTTCATCAGTCCATACATAGGAGAAACTTGAAGAACAGGAGGAGAATGAGGTGATCAGTCCCTCAACCTTGAGTCGATGTGTTCAGTCCATCAATCTTGAGTAGAATACTCTGAGTGTGTACTGTCCTGACAGTCTACACTGTCAGTGTGTACTGTCCTGACAGTCTACACTGTCAGTGTGTACTGTCCTGACAGTCTACACTGCCAGTGTGTACTGTCCTGACAGTCTACACTGCCAGTGTGTACTGTCCTGACAGTCTACACTGCCAGTGTGTACTGTCCTGACAGTCTACACTGTCAGTGTGTACTGTCCTGACAGTCTACACTGCCAGTGTGTACTGTCCTGACAGTCTACACTGTCAGTGTGTACTGTCCTGACAGTCTACACTGCCAGTGTGTACTGTCCTGACAGTCTACACTGCCAGCTACTGCCCTGATAGTCTACACTGCCAGCTACTGTCCTGACAGTCTACACTGCCAGCTACTGCCCTGACAGTCTACACTGCCAACTACTGTCCTGCCAGTCTACACTGCCAGCTACTGCCCTGATAGTCTACACTGCCAGCTACTGTCCTGACAGTCTACACTGCCAGCTACTGCCCTGATAGTCTACACTGCCAGCTACTGTCCTGACAGTCTACACTGCCAGCTACTGCCCTGATAGTCTACACTGCCAGCTACTGCCCTGATAGTCTACACTGCCAGCTACTGTCCTGACAGTCTACACTGCCAGCTACTGTCCTGACAGTCTACACTGCCAGCTACTGTCCTGACAGTCTACACTGCCAGCTACTGTCCTGACAGTCTACACTGTCAGCTACTGTCCTGACAGTCTACACTGTCAGCTACTGTCCTGACAGTCTACACTGCCAGCTACTGTCCTGACAGTCTACACTGCCAGCTACTGTCCTGACAGTCTACACTGTCAGCTACTGTCCTGACAGTCTACACTGCCAGCTACTGCCCTGATAGTCTACACTGCCAACTACTGTCCTGACAGTCTACACTGCCAGCTACTGCCCTGATAGTCTACACTGCCAGCTACTGTCCTGACAGTCTACACTGCCAGCTACTGCCCTGATAGTCTACACTGCCAGCTACTGTCCTGACAGTCTACACTGCCAGCTAATGTCCTGACAGTCTACACTGCCAGCTACTGCCAGCTACTGCCCTGACCCTGACAGTCTACACTGCCAACTACTGTCCTGACAGTCTACACTGCCAGCTACTGCCCTGATAGTCTACACTGTCAGCTACTGTCCTGACAGTCTACACTGCCAGCTACTGCCCTGAGCTAGTCTACACTGCCAACTACTGTCCTGACAGTCTACACTGCCAGCTACTGTCCTGACAGTGATAGTGATAGTCTACACTGCCAACTACTGTCCTGACAGTCTACACTGCCAGCTACTGCCCTGATAGTCTACACTGCCAGCTACTGTCCTGATAGTCTACGCTGCCAGCTACTGTCCTGACAGTCTACACTGCCAACTACTGTCCTGACAGTCTACACTGCCAGCTACTGTCCTGACAGTCTACACTGCCAACTACTGTCCTGACAGTCTACACTGCTAGCTACTGTCCTGACAGTCTACACTGCCAACTACTGTCCTGACAGTCTACACTGCCAGCTACTGTCCTGATAGTCTACACTGCCAGCTACTGTCCTGACAGTCTACACTGCCAGCTACTGCCCTGATAGTCTACACTGCCAGCTACTGTCCTGACAGTCTACACTGCCAGCTACTGCCCTGATAGTCTACACTACCAACTACTGTCCTGACAGTCTACACTGCCAACTACTGTCCTGACAGTCTACACTGCCAGCTACTGCCCTGATAGTCTACACTGCCAGCTACTGTCCTGACAGTCTACACTGCCAGCTACTGCCCTGATAGTCTACACTACCAACTACTGTCCTGACAATCTACACTGCCAACTACTGTCCTGACAGTCTACACTGCCAGCTACTGTCCTGACAGTCTACACTGCCAGCTACTGTCCTGACAGTCTAGACTGCCAGCTACTGCCCTGATAGTCTACACTGCCAGCTACTGCCCTGATAGTCTACACTGCCAGCTACTGTCCTAATAGTCTACACTGCCAGCTACTGTCCTGACAGTCTACACTGCCAACTACTGTCCTGACAGTCTACACTGCCAGCTACTGCCCTGATAGTCTACACTGCCAGCTACTGTCCTAATAGTCTACACTGCCAGCTACTGTCCTGACAGTGCCAACTACCTGACAGTCTACACTGCCAGCTACTGCCCTGATAGTCTACACTGCCAGCTACTCTACACTGCCAGCTACTGTCCTGACAGTCTACACTGCCAACTACTGTCCTGACAGTCTACACTGCCAGCTACTGTCCTGACAGTCTACACTGCCAGCTACTGTCCTGACAGTCTACACTGCCATCTACTGTCCTGACAGTCTACACTGCCAGCTACTGTCCTGACAGTCTACACTGCCAACTACTGTCTTGACAGTCTACACTGCCAACTACTGTCCTGACAGTCTACACTGCCAACTACTGTCCTGACAGTCTACACTGCCAACTACTGTCCTGACAGTCTACACTGCCAACTACTGTCCTGACAGTCTACACTGCCAACTACTGTCCTGCCAGTCTACACTGCCAACTACTGTCCTGACAGTCTACACTGCCAACTACTGTCCTGACAGTCTACACTGCCAGCTACTGTCCTGACAGTCTACACTGCCAGCTACTGTCCTGACAGTCTACACTGCCAACTACTGTCCTGACACTCTACACTGCCAACTACTGTCCTGCCAGTCTACACTGCCAGCTACTGTCCTGACAGTCTACACTGCCAACTACTGTCCTGACAGTCTACACTGCCAACTACTGTCCTGACAGTCTACACTGCCAGCTACTGTCCTGACAGTCTAGACTGCCAACTACTGTCCTGACAGTCTATACTGCCAACTGCTGTCCTGACAGTCTACACTGTCAGCTACTGTCCTGACAGTCTACACTGCCAGCTACTGTCCTGACAGTCTACACTGCCAGCTACTGTCCTGATAGTCTACACTGCCAACTATTGTCCTGAGAGTCTACACTGCCAACTACTGTCCTGATAGTCTACACTGCCAGCTACTGTCCTGACAGTCTACACTGCCAGCTACTGTCCTGACAGTCTACACTGCCAACTACTGTCCTGACAGTCTACACTGCCAGCTACTATCCTGACAGTCTACACTGCCAACTACTGTCCTGACACTCTACACTGCCAGCTACTGTCCTGACAGTCTACACTGCCAACTACTGTCCTGACAGTCTACACTGTCAGCTACTGTCCTGACAGTCTACACTGCCAGCTACTGTCCTGACAGTCTACACTGTTCAGGTTGACAGCTTCCATAATAAGTGTTCAGGTTGACAGCTTCCATAATAAATGCTAAGGTTGATAGCTCCCATATTAAGTGTTCAGGTTGACAGCTTCCATAATAAGTGTTCAGGTTGATAGCTCCCATGTTAAGTGTTCAGGTTGATAGCTCCCATATTAAGTGTTCAGGTTGACAGCTCCCATGTTAAGTGTTCAGGTTGATAGCTCCCATATTAAGTGTTCAGGTTGACAGTTCCCATATTAAGTGTTCACGTTGATAGCTCCCATATTAAGTGTTCAGGTTGACAGCTCCCATATTAAGTGTTCAGGTTGATAGCTCCCATATTAAGTGTTCAGGTTGACAGCTCCCGTATTAAGTGTTCAGGTTGATAGCTCCCATATTAAGTGTTCAGGTTGACAGCTCCCATATTAAGTGTTCAGGTTGATAGCTCCCATATTAAGTGTTCAGGTTGACAGCTCCCATATTAAGTGTTCAGGTTGACAGCTCCCATATTAAGTGTTCAGGTTGACAGCTCCCATATTAAGTGTTCAGGTTGACAGCTTCCATATTAAGTGTTCAGGTTGACAGCTCCCATATTAAGTGTTCAGGTTAACAGCTCCCATATGTTCAGGTTGATTTCCATATTAAGTGTTCAGGTTGACAGCTCCCATATTAAGTTGACAGCTCCCATAGTACAGGTTGACAGCTCCCATATTAAGTGTTCAGGTTGACAGCTTCCATATTAAGTGTTCAGGTTGACAGCTCCCATATTAAGTGTTCAGGTTGACAGCTCCCATATTAAGTGTTCAGGTTGACAGCTCCCATATTAAGTGTTCAGGTTGACAGCTCCCATATTAAGTGTTCAGGTTGACAGCTCCCATATTAAGTGTTCAGGTTGACAGCTCCCATATTAAGTGTTCAGCTCCCATATTAAGTTGACAGCTCCCATATTAAGTGTTCAGGTTGACAGCTCCCATATTAAGTGTTCAGGTTGACAGCTCCCATATTAAGTGTTCAGGTTGACAGCTCCCATATTAAGTGTTCAAGTTGACAGCTCCCATATTAAGTGTTCAGGTTGACAGCTCCCATATTAAGTGTTCAGGTTGACAGCTCCCATATTAAGTGTTCAGGACAGCTTATTAAGTGTTCACAGCTTCCATGTTAAGTGTTCAGGTTGACAGCTTCCATATTAAGTGTTCAGGTTGACAGCTCCCATATTAAGTGTTCAAGTTGACAGCTCCCATATTAAGTGTTCAGGTTGACAGCTCCCATATTAAGTGTTCAAGTTGACAGCTCCCATATTAAGTGTTCAGGTTGACAGCTCCCATATTAAGTGTTCAGGTTGACAGCTCCCATATTAAGTGTTCAAGTTGACAGCTCCCATATTAAGTGTTCAGGTTGACAGCTCCCATATTAAGTGTTCAGATTGACAGCTCCCATATTAAGTGTTCAAGTTGACAGCTCCCATATTAAGTGTTCAAGTTGACAGCTCCCATATTAAGTGTTCAAGTTGACAGCTCCCATATTAAGTGCTGAAGTTGACAGCTCCCATATTAAGTGTACAAGTTGACAGCTCCCATATTAAGTGTTCAAGTTGACAGCTCCCATATTAAGTGTTCAAGTTGACAGCTCCCATATTAAGTGTTCAAGGATTGACAGCTCCCATATTAAGTGTCAAGTTGACAGCTCCCATATTAAGTGTTCAAGTTGACAGCTCCCATATTAAGTGTTCAGGTTGACAGCTCCCATATTAAGTGTTCAAGTTGACAGCTCCCATATTAAGTGTTCAAGTTGACAGCTCCCATATTAAGTGTTCAAGTTGACAGCTCCCATATTAAGTGTTCAGGTTGACAGCTCCCATATTAAGTGTTCAAGTTGACAGCTCCCATATTAAGTGTTCAAGTTGACAGCTCCCATATTAAGTGTTCAAGTTGACAGCTCCCATATTAAGTGTTCAAGTTGACAGCTCCCATATTAAGTGTTCAAGTTGACAGCTCCCATATTAAGTGTTCAGGTTGACAGCTCCCATATTAAGTGTTCAAGTTGACAGCTCCCATATTAAGTGTTCAAGTTGACAGCTCCCATATTAAGTGTTCTGGTTAACAGCTCCCATATTAAGTGTTCAGGTTGACAGCTCCCATACTAAGTGTTCAAGTTGACAGCTCCCATATTAAGTGTTCAAGTTGACAGCTCCCATATTAAGTGCTCAAGTTGACAGCTCCCATATTAAGTGTTTAAGTTGGCAGCTCCCATATTAAGTGTTCAAGTTGACAGCTCCCATATTAAGTGTTCAAGTTGACAGCTCCCATATTAAGTGTTCAAGTTGACAGCTCCCATATTAAGTGTTCAAGTAGACAGCTCCCATATTAAGTGTTCAAGTTGACAGCTCCCATATTAAGTGCTCAGGTTAACAGCTCCCATATCAAGTGTTCAGGTTGACATCTCCCATATTAAGTGTTCAAGTTGACAGCTCCCATATTAAGTGTTCAAGTTGACAGCTCCCATATTAAGTGTTCAAGTTGACAGCTCCCATATTAAGTGTTCAAGTTGACAGCTCCCATATTAAGTGTTCAGGTTAACAGCTCCCATATCAAGTGTTCAGGTTGACAGCTCCCATATTAAGTGTTCAGGTTGACAGCTCCCATATTAAGTGTTCAGGTTGACAGCTCCCATATTAAGTGTTCAGGTTAACAGCTCCCATATCAAGTGTTCAAGTTGACAGCTCCCATATTAAGTGTTCAGGTTAACAGCTCCCATATTAAGTGTTCAAGTTGGCAGCTCCCATATTAAGTGTTCAGGTTGACAGCTCCCATATTAAGTGTTCAGGTTGACAGCTCCCATATTAAGTATTCAGGTTAACAGCTCCCATATTAAGTGTTCAAGTTGACAGCTCCCATATTAAGTGTTCAGGTTGATAGCTCCCATAGTAAGTGTTCAAGTTGACAGCTCCCATATTAAGTGCTCAGGTTGACAGCTCCCATATTAAGTGTTCAAGTTGACAGCTCCCATATTAAGTGTTCAGGTTGATAGCTCCCATATTAAGTGTTCAGGTTGACAGCTCCCATATTAAGTGTTCAGGTTAACAGCTTCCATATTAAGTGTTCAGGTTGACAGCTCCCATATTAAGTGTTCAGGTTAACAGCTTCCATATTAAGTTTTCAGGTTGACAGCTCCCATATTAAGTGTTCAGGTTAACAGCTCCCATATTAAGTGTTCAGTTTAACAGCTCGCATATTAAGTGTTCAGGTTAACAGCTTCCATATTAAGTGTTCAGGTTGACAGCTCCCATATTAAGTGTTCAGGTTGACAGCTCCCATATTAAGTGTTCCGGTTAACAGCTCCCATATTAAGTGTTCAGGTTAACAGCTCCCATATTAAGTGTTCAAGTTGACAGCTGCCATATCAAGAGTTCAGGTTGACAGCTCCCATATTAAGTGTTCAGGTTGACAGCTCCTATATTAAGTGTTCAAGTTGATAGCTCCCATATTAAGTGTTCAGGATGATAGCTCCCATATTAAGTGTTCAGGATGATAGCTCCCATATTAAGTGTTCAGGTTGACAGTTCCCATATTAAGTGTTCAGGTTGACAGCTCCCATATGAAGTGTTCAGGTTGACAGCTTCCGTATCAAGCATTCAAGTTGACAGCTCCCATATTAAGTGTTCAGGTTGACAGCTTCCATATTAAGTGTTCAGGTTGACAGCTTCCATATTAAGTGTTCAGGTTGACAGCTTCCATATTAAGTGTTCAGGTTGACAGCTCCCATATTAAGTGTTCAGGTTGACAGCTTCCATATTAAGTGTTCTGGTTGACAGCTTCCATATTAAGTGTTTAGGTTGACAGCTCCCGTATTAAGTGTTCAGTTTGACAGCTCCCATATTAAGTGTTCAGATTGACAGCTCCCATATTAAGTGTTCAGGTTGACAGCTCCCATATTAAGTGTTCAGGTTAACAGCTCCCATATTAAGTGTTCAGGTTGACAGCTCCCATATTAAGTGTTCAAGTTGACAGCTCCCATATTAAGTGTTCAGGTTGACAGCTCCCATATTAAGTGTTCAAGTTGACAGCTCCCATATTAAGTGTTCAGGGTAACAGCTCCCATATTAAGTGTTCAAGTTGACAGCTCCCATATTAAGTGTTCAGGTTAACAGCTTCCATATTAAGTGTTCAAGTTGACAGCTTCCATATTAAGTGTTCAGTTTGACAGTTCCCATATTAAGTATTCAAGTTGACAGCTTCCATATTAAGTGTTCAAGTTGACAGCTCCCATATTAAGTGTTCAGGTTGACAGCTCCCATATTAAGTGTTCAGGTTGACAGCTCCCATATTAAGTGTTCAGGTTGACAGCTCCCATATTAAGTGTTCAAGTTGACAGCTCCCATATTAAGTGTTCAGGTTGACAGCTCCCATATTAAGTGTTCAGGTTGACAGCTCCCATATAAAGTGTTCAGGTTGACAGCTCCCATATTAAGTGTTCAGGTTGACAGCTCCCATATAAAGTGTTCAGGTTGACAGCTCCCATATAAAGTGTTCAGGTTGACAGCTCCCACATATTAAAAGCCACGTCTGTGATGGCATTTTGGAAAATAAAATTAAATAACTTTTAAAATATTAGATAATTGTTTTGAAGGTAACCAGACCAGTAATGATGTTGAGGGTCGGCAGCAGTGTGCAACAATCATTGTTTATTTTGAGGTCTTTTTTTATAGGCTAATTCCATTCCAATGTAGTGTTGGTGCTACTCTGGCAAGATGGTGAGGTTTTGCGTGCAAAGGGCTTGGACATCCGGCAGGCTTGTGTGTGAGCATGTTAGGAGTGAATTGAGACAAATGCTTTTCATGACTTGACATCCTGTTGGAGTGTGAGCAAGGTAACATTTATGAAGGGATTCCGGTTAGCCGGACTTGAGTCCTGGAGGCGGGAAGTACAGTGCCCGCACACTCAAGGAGGTGTGTTGATATCTGCAGTTCTTGAACTCTAGTGTAGGCATGTTTCTTCTTTTCCGGGTCGCTCAGCCTCGGTGGGGAATGGCCGATGTATTAACAACAATTCAGTTCCACAAAAAGACCCAGTTTCTGTCTACCTTACTATGTCTTCCATACTTTTAATTAATTGATCTCAAGAAACTACCCAAACAACTATCACATTCACACTGTTATAAGCTGAGATATCTGTAATCCCAGGCTGTGTTCATTATCATGTTCCCAGGCTATGTTCATTATCATGTTCCCAGGCTGTGTTCATTATCATGTTCCCAGGCTGTGTTCATTATCATGTTCCCAGGCTGTGTTCATTATCATGTTCCCAGGCTGTGTACATTATCATGTTCCCAGGCTGTGTTCATTATCATGTTCCCAGGCTGTGTACATTATCATGTTCCCAGGCTATGTTCATTATCATGTTCCCAGGCTGTGTTCATTATCATGTTCCCAGGCTGTGTTCATTATCATGTTCCCAGGCTGTGTACAGTATCATGTTCCCAGGCTGTGTACATTATCATGTTCCCAGGCTGTGTACATTATCATGTTCCCAGGCTGTGTACATTATCATGTTCCCAGGCTGTGTACATTATCATGTTCCCAGGCTGTGTACAGTATCATGTTCCCAGGCTGTGTACAGTATCATGTTCCCAGGCTGTGTACATTATCATGTTCCCAGGCTGTGTACATTATCATGTTCCCAGGCTGTGTACATTATCATGTTCCCAGGCTGTGTACATTATCATGTTCCCAGGCTGTGTACATTATCATGTTCCCAGGCTGTGTACATTATCATGTTCCCAGGCTGTGTACATTATCATGTTCCCAGGCTGTGTTCATTATCATGTTCCCAGGCTGTGTACATTATCATGTTCCCAGGCTGTGTACAGTATCATGTTCCCAGGCTGTGTACATTATCATGTTCCCAGACTGTGTACATTATCATGTTCCCAGACTGTGTACATTATCATGTTCCCAGGCTGTGTACATTATCATGTTCCCAGGCTGTGTACATTATCATGTTCCCAGACTGTGTACATTATCATGTTCCCAGGCTGTGTACATTATCATGTTCCCAGGCTGTGTACATTATCATGTTCCCAGACTGTGTACATTATCATGTTCCCAGACTGTGTACATTATCATGTTCCCAGGCTGTGTACATTATCATGTTCCCAGGTTGTGTACATTATCATGTTCCCAGACTGTGTACATTATCATGTTCCCAGGCTGTGTACATTATCATGTTCCCAGGCTGTGTACATTATCATGTTCCCAGGCTGTGTTCATTATCATGTTCCCAGGCTGTGTACATTATCATGTTCCCAGGCTGTGTACATTATCATGTTCCCAGGCTGTGTACATTATCATGTTCCCAGGCTGTGTTCATTATCATGTTCCCAGGCTGTGTACATTATCATGTTCCCAGGCTGTGTTCATTATCATGTTCCCAGGCTATGTACATTATCATGTTCCCAGACTGTGTACATTATCATGTTCCCAGGCTGTGTACATTATCATGTTCCCAGGCTGTGTACATTACAGTGGACCCCCGGTTAACGATTTTAATCTGTGCAAGAGGGCTCATCGTTATGCGAAATAATCGTTATGTGAATGAATTTTCCCCATAAGAAATAATGGAAATAAAATTAATCCGTGCAAGACGCCCAAAAGTATGAAAAAAATTTTTTTTTACCACATGAAATGTTAATTTTAATACACACAAACTGAAAAAGGCATGCACAATTACATGACACTTACTTTTATTGAAGATCTGGTGATGATTGATGGGATGGGAGGAGGGGAGAGCATTATCTTCTTACTGTTTAGAAGGGGAATCCCCTTCCATTACGACTTGAGGTAGCAAGTCCTTTTCCGGGGTTACTTCCCTTCTTCTTTTAATGCCACTAGGACCAGCTTGAGAGTCACTGGACCTCTGTCGCACAACAAATCTGTCCATAGAGCTCTGTACCTCCCGTTCCTTTACGATTTGTCTAAAATGGGCCACAACATTGTCATTGAAATAGTCACCAGCACGGCTTGCAACAGCTGTGTCAGGGTGATTTTCATCTATAAAGGTTTGCAGTTCAACCCACTGTGCACACATTTCCTTAATCTTTGAAGTAGGCACAATGGATTCCACAACTGGCATAGGCTTCTCAGGGTTAGCCCCAAACCCTTCAAAATCTTTCTTAATTTCCATACTAATTCTCACCCTTTTTACCACAGGGTTGGCACTAGAAGCTTTCTTGGGGCCCATGGTCACTTATTTTCCAGAAACAGCACCGAAAACACTGTAATAATACGAAATATTCCGAGTGTATGCTTGGATGTTACCGCGGAGGCTGGCTGGTAAACAATGGGACGGCCGGCACATGTGAGGCTGGCTGAGGGCACATTGGACGCGTCTCGGACGAAAATCGGTAAGCGGGTTTTTAATCGGTATGCGCGGCAAAAATTTTGCGATAAAAGTAATCGGTATGCGGAAAAATCGCTATGTGATGCCATCGTTATGCGGGGGTCCACTGTATCATGTTCCCAGGCTGTGTACATTATCATGTTCCCAGGCTGTGTTCATTATCATGTCCCCAGGCTGTGTACATTATCATGTTCCCAGGCTGTGTACATTATCATGTTCCCAGGCTGTGTTCATTATCATGTTCCCAGGCTGTGTTCATTATCATGTTCCCCAGTCTCTTCATTTATCATGACCCTCTGGCTCTGTTCATTTATCATGTCCCCCAGGCTCTGTTCATTTATCATGACCTTCTGGCTCTCATTTATCACATCCCCCAGGCTCTGTTCATTTATCATTTATCACGTCCCCCAGGCTCTCTTCATTTAACACGACCCTCTGGCTCTGTTCATTTATCACATCCCCCAGGCTCTCTTCATTTAACATGACCCTCTGGCTCTGTTCATTTATCACGTCCCCCAGGCTCTCTTCATTTAACACGACCCTCTGGCTCTGTTCATTTATCATGTCCCCCAGGCTCTCTTCATTTAACACGACCCTCTGGCTCTGTTCATTTATCACGTCCCCCAGGCTCTCTTCATTTAACACGACCCTCTGGCTCTGTTCATTTATCATGTCCCCCAGGCTCTCTTCATTTAACACGACCCTCTGGCTCTGTTCATTTATCACGTCCCCCAGGCTCTCTTCATTTAACACGACCCTCTGGCTCTGTTCATTTATCACGTCCCCCAGGCTCTCTTCATTTAACATGACCCTCTGGCTCTGTTCATTTATCACCTTCCCGAGCCTCTCACTTGCCATCCATCACACACAAATCGTCAATGTTTTTTCCTATTTCTCAGGTAATAAAGAATAATGTTTGATTATAATTTAGGCTGTACCAATAATTGAAGAAGACTTAGTAAAACCTAGTAAATTATATCAGGGAGTGGAGTAGGGGTAGGAGGCCCCCACCTATCCCAGCAACATTGTTCAAAATTTATTACTCCTCGGCAATTGACGCTTTTTTCAGGCTACTTCCCTCTTAAATTGACTCAGATATTTTCTCTCACTAGTATGTCTTCGGTCTATCTATTGGCACCAAGAACTAGCCAATCCCTGAATTTGTTTGTACAGTAGAACCCTGTACCCATTGTTTCGGTATCCACAGTTTCAGTTATCCACTGTTTACTGTTGCCTGAAAATACCTCTTAATTTTGCATAATAATGGTTCCAAACTGCAAAAGTAGAGAAGCTGTCAGTTCTTCAAGACCTAAGAGAAATTGTGAAGTGCTTCTCATTAGTGGAAAAAAGTGATAATTCTCCATTTATTGTGCATAATTTATCAAATAAACTTTATACATAATAGTTACGTAAAGGACTTTCATATAGGGTTTGCTACTATCCATGGTTTCAGTATCCACAGCAGGTCCTTGGAACTTATCCCCCATGGATATGGGGGTCCTTCTGTATACCTACTCAAGGTCTAGTTCTTAAGTAGTCTGTAAACATTAGTATTAGCCTGCCTGAAATGCTCTGCATACTGGTGGCTTTCTTTGTACGTACTTAAAAATTTTATATTACATTCAGAAAGAAATGAAATTTGTTTTGTTTGTAATTATAGCATGAAAACCACTAGATAACACCCTAAAGTGGCTAATTTAACCCAAAAATAAGATCAGAAGTTAACTGCTCCCATAATGCACTATGTGGCAGGATTTTTAATATACAGTAGGATTGCCATATCCATGGGTCTGATTTCCATGGTTTCATTTATCTGCTTTTTACCCTGGCCCAAAGATAACCCTTAATTTTGCTTAATAATGACACTTCAGTACAAAAGTAGTAATGGTGACAGTTCTTCAGATCCTAAGATAAATCATGAAGTGCTTCCCATCATTGAAAAATTGCTAATTCTTACCTTAATGTGCATAATTTATCAGTTAAATATTATCGTGGGCATGTGTGGGTAAACGAAAAATTACTTAAATATAGGGCTCGCTACTATCCATGGTTTTGGGTATCTGTGGTATGTCTTGGACCTTATCTCCCATGGATATGGGGTCCTACTGTACTGCGTACACCCACTGTATAGATGCATTCCCTCACACAAATATGAGGTCACTATGAATTACGTGTACATATTAGTATGTCACTGGTAGCTATCATATACATACTAGTACATGACATAGGACACTGTGTGCTAATGGCATTATGTACTAGTGTGTCACTGGTAGCTATCATGAACTAGTACTTGACACAGCTTACTATGAATTATGTGTACTAGTGCATCACTGATAGCTATCACATACTGGTACGACACGTATCTTAGGAGTATAATCCTAACTTTGAAATACATTATATCAAGTTCCAATTAATCTAGATCTTGTCGAAAGCAAGACTTATCGTTTGCTTATGTAAATCTACTATTAAATGAAAAATTTCTCTTGCTACAGTTCTTCCCAGTGGACCAAAAATGCATATGGGGCTTACTGACGGTGGAACACCTGCTGTTGATGTGCCAGGGCAGCAGCAGCAGCAGCAGCAACAGCATTGGAGGCTTGGAGGCCCGTGCTGCAGCTGAGGCGCAATCTGCCTCAGAGGTCAAAATTGATCCTTCCCTACGCATTGCTCAAGTTCCATTTTCCTTTGACCTTATCAGACTCCTGCCCATGTGTCAGCAGGTTGAATTGCTGGTCTCCACTTATATACAAGGTTGGTAAACTGTCATGTGTCAGCAAGATGAGCTGCTGGTCTCCACTTATATACAATATTGGTAAACTGTCATGTGTCAGCAGGGTGAGCTGCTGGTCCCCACTTATATACAAGGTTGGTAAACTGTCATGTGTCAGCAGGATGAGCTGCTGGTGCCCACTTATATACAAGGTTGGTAAACTGTTGTGTGTCAGCAGGATGAGCTGCTGGTCTCCACTTACATACAAGGTTGGTAAGCTGTCATGTGTCAGCAGGATGAGCTGCTGGTCTCCACTTATATACACTATTGGTAAACTGTCATGTGTCAGCAAGATGAGCTGCTGGTCCCCACTTACATACATGGTTGGTAAACTGTTATGTGTTAGCAGGATGAGCTGCTGGTCCCCACTTTATTCGATTTAAATATAAATCAACCAAATTTATTAAGTTCTTTTCCCCAAATGACACCTCCTGTCAAAAAACACTTGAACTGCTTCACTGTTTACATCAACTGTGAGAAATTATTTTTCAATGTATAGCCAAGTTGGTCAGTCACTCCTGTGACATTTAAGACCTCAGATAAGTTTTTATTAATTTCAGCTTTGAAAATGATCTTCCACTGAAAATGCAATTGTAAGCAGTAATGTGTATGAAACACACAGCCTGGGAAAGACATCCTTCCCATACTGCAGTAAAGACTCCAGAGCATCTTTAAGATCAGGGGGAATTCTATTCCCTCCAGCTCAAAGGAGCATCACAAAATCAATAATTTCGTCACATAACTAATGGCTGCCACATCATTATCGTAATAATTTACAAAGTCAAAACATTCCTTTTTTAAAATTTTTTCTTTCTTGTTCATCTCCAATTGGGGGGCACCATTTTCTCTGGAGAGAAAGGGTACACCATGTTAAAGGAATATAGGGCTAACCACTGCTTCTATAGTGCAGTGAGCCTCCAAAAATTGATTTATCACCTCTGAAATTTCAAAATCACTATCTTATTTCCCTCTCTAATTGGTTCTCTCCCCCCCCCCCATTTGGATGTCCGGGGCCACCGCGCCATCTGCCTCCCCCCTCTGCAAGCCACTGGGTGTGGCAGACATACAGTGGACCCTCGGTTTTCATGATTAACCCATTCCAGAGAGTCTGACAAAACCCAGAAATCAGGAAAACCGAAATAATTTTCCCCATAAAAAATAATGGAAATCCAATTAATCCATTCCAGACACCCAAAATTATTAACAAAACATACATTTTGTAGAGAATAACTATAGTTTTACATACAGAAAATAATGAGAAATAAATATAAAGCAATAATGAAATGGATAAATGAACATTTAAATCACTTTTACCTTTAATGAAGACTCTTGTTGGTGTATGTAAGACTGTGAGGAGGGGAGAGGGAGGTGAGTGTATTGTTTGGAGACAGGACAAAATGCTTCAATATGATGCTAATATGGAAATAAATGGTATAAAATACTGACACAATGGAAATATAAACAATTAAGCAGTTCCTATAATGTGATCCTGTATTGACAACGTTTCGCCCACGCAGTGAGCTTTATCAAGTCACAAACAGATCTACCTGGGTGAAACATATGTGACTATATATAGGATGGGAATGCTGGGTCATGTGGAGAAAGCTGCATGTGACAATCTTCGGAGTACAGTGAAGAAGTCTAAAAACTTGGGTAGCTTTTAAAAGAGATTGGATAAGTATATGAGTAGACCTTCTGCAGTGTTCCTCAATTCTTATGTTCTTATGTGGGATAGTGATGAAGAAGTTTCTTGGCAAGGGGTTCAGCTATTTTATAGAAGCCATTGTTCTGGTGGAAGTTGTTGGATGTACAGATAAGTGATGATTCCAGGATTCTTCGGTATTGAGTGTTGTCTTCTCTGGTGATAAGTCTTGCGATTCTGTAGTTGATTAAATGGTTGTGTGAATTTCGGTGTTGAACACAGGCATTCCTTGGATCGTCAGATCTGCCTGTGTACTGGTGTTCTGAAATACGTGTTTGGAGGTCTCTGGATGTTTCACCGACATGTTATTTGCTGCAGTCATTACAAGGGATTGTGTATACCCCTGCAGAGGATTGAAGCTTGTCTTGTCTATTACTGGTAATGTCCTTGATGGTGGTGGATGTGGAAATAGATACATGCACTTGGAATGAGGTTTTGGAGAAGATGTTGGAAACATGTTTGGTAATGGAGTTGGTGGAGAGGACTATGTATCTTCTTGGCAGTGTCTTCTCTGGGTGTGTTAAAGATGTTTAATGCCCGTTGTCTGCAGTCTCTAATAAAGTGATGAGGATAGTGGAGTTTAGAAAATACTTGTTCAATAAGAGAGTATTCTTCTTCAAGGACCTCACTGCTGCAGATTCTAAGTGCATGTAGGAAAAAGCCTATAATTACACCACGTTTAGGTTTGGTGTCGGGGTGAGAGTAGAAGTGCAGAAGATTGTGTTGGTTGGTAGGTTTCCGATAGACTTTAAAACGAAGTTCATGGTCAGCTTTGCAGAGAAGAACATCGAGGAAAGGAAGAGTCTTCCTAAACTTTTTCACTGACTATTATTGCAGAGAGTTTGGAGTGTTCTAGTAAGTCTGATTTTCTGTTGAAACTCCAAACTCTCTGCGATAATAGTCAGTGGAAAAGTTCAGGAAGACCTGAAATTATTCAAAATCTTTCTTCTTGTCCACTGTCAACCACAGAAACTGAAGCCCTCAGCTTAGGCCTCAAATTTGCAACAGGAATTCCAAAACTGAAACAAGACCTCAATTTCATCACTAAAAATTGCAGACATAATGACTCCGATTTCCAAAAAGGCTATCTTCAAGGCCATCTCAACACACAGCTCTCCAGTCATATCTCAACACTACATCATTGCACTTATAACTTTAGCAGCAGACACGGCCATCAGGGTTACCACGGCTGATAAAGGAGATGGTGTCATAATTATGAACACTGATGATTACAGGAACAAAATGCTCAACCTGCTTAATAACCCAGATACCTACAAACCTCTCTCATCAAACCAAGTGAACAACCTTACGAAAACATTTCTTCACAGGACTCACCGTATTCTGAGGGACTCGGAGCAAGGGAAGAAACTCCTGCACACCATTCCCAGCAACCCCAGACCTGCCAGAATGTACAGCCTTCCAAAAACTCACAAGCCAGGTATCCCATTGAGGCCCATATCCTCGGGAATAGGCAGTGCTCCTCACCAACTCTCAGGGATTCTTGCTAAACACCTCTCTAAACTCTGGGGCACAACCAGTCCAGCACTTCTCAAACACTCGGGTGATCTTCTCAGTTGCATTCGCAACATCAACATCAGGAACAAGAAACTCTCTAACCTGGACATGACTTCCCCATTCACCAAAGTACCTACTACACAAGCCATTGATCTCTTACGCAAGAAAATTGATGATTCCCTTGATCTTCCTATTCCACCCAGCGATTTCATCGATCTTGTTGAACTGTGTTTGGCTTTACATGTTTCTCTTTCGAAAATCACCTCTTTCAGCAGACTTTTGGACTACCCATGGGTTCGCCACTTAGTGCGAACCTATGCATGGAACATCTGGAAGCCGAGCGTTTCTCTACTATTATTCCCTCTTCCGTCACCTGGCTCCATTATATTGACGACATTCTCGTCATAACTCCCAGACGCGTCAACGTTCACACTCTCCAACACAAGCTCAACCACGTCGAGCCCTCTATCCAGTTCACACTAGAAGAAGAAGTCAACAGCACTCTTCCTTTCCTCGATGTTCTTCTCTGCAAAGTTGACCATGAACTTCATTTTAAAGTCTATTAGAAACCTACCAACCAACACGATCTTCTGCACTTCTCCTCTCACCCTGACAGCAAACCTAAACGTGATGTAAATATAGGCTTTCTCCTACGTGCACTTAGAATCTGCAGCAGTGAGTTCCTTGAAGAAGAATACTCTCTTATTGAACAAGTATTTTCTAAACTTCATTATCTTTGTCACTTTATTAGAGACTGCAGACAATGGGCATTAAACATCTTTAACACACCCAGAGAAGACACCGCCAAGAAGAGATACATAGTCCTCCCCACCAACTCTATTACCAAACATGTTTCCAACATCTTCTCCAAAACCTCATTCCAAGCATCTACTTCCACATCCACCACCATCAAGGACATTACCAGTAATAGACAAGACAAGCTTCAATCCTCTGCAGTGGTATACACAATCCCTTGTAATGACTGCAGCAAATAATATGTCGGCAAAACATCCAGAGAACTCCAAACACGTATTTCAGAACCCCAGTACACAGGCAGATCTGATGATCCAAGGAATGCCTATGTTCAACACCGAAATTCACACAACCGTTTAATCAATTAAAGAAATGCAAGACTTATCACCAGAGAAGACATCACTCAATACCAAAGAATCCTGGAATCATCACTTATCTCTATATCCAACAACTCCAACCAGATCAGCAGCTTCTATAACATAGCTGAACCCCTCGTCAAGAAACTTCTTCATCGCTATCCCCCATAAGAACATAAGAATGGAGGAATACTGCAGAAGGTCTACTCATATGCTTATCCAATCTCTCCTCCAAGCTACCCAAAGTATTAGACTCTATAACCTTACCCGGTAGATTGTCACATGCAGCATTCTCCACCTGACCCAGCATTCTCAACCTGACTTCATCCTATAAATATTCACATACCTTCCACCTAGGTAGATCTGTTTGTGACTTGATAAAGCCCACTGTGTTTGGGAAAACGTTGTCAATAAAGAATCACATTATACTGCATATGTGTTTATATTCCCAGCTGCTTTACCTGCTTTCATTCTACCCACTGCCTCACACACTTCCCCCACACTCACAACTGTTTCTTTCTCACTCCTACAAGATGTTATTCCTCCTTGCCCTATACAGGAAATCACAGCTTCCCTATCTTCATCAACATTTAATATTTTTTCAAAATATTCCCTCCATCTTCCTGATACCTCTAACTCTCCATTTAATAACTCTTCTCTCTACTGTTTTTAACAGTCAGATCCATTTGTTCCCTAGGCTTCCTCAACTTATTAATCTCACTCCAAAACTTTTTCCTATTTTCAACAAAATTTGTTGATAATATCTCACCCAGTCTCTCATTTGCTCTCTTTTTACATTGCTTCACTACTCTCTTAACCTCTTTTTTTCTCTCCATATACTCCTCCCTCCTTGCATCACTTCTACTTTGTAAATGCCTCTCATATGCTAACTTTTTCTCTCTTGCTAATCTCTTTACATCATCATTCCACCAATTGCTCTTCTTCCCTCCTGCACTCATTTTCCTATAACCACATACTTCTGATGAACACTGACACTGCATTATTAAACCTACCCCATACATCAACCCCATTCCTTATACTCTAAATTGTATCAGTACTACTACTGCAATTTATATCACTACTACCACTAGCATTAAACCTCACTCTAAGCCTATATATACACCCTCTGTGTCCATGTATTGTTTGTAACGGCGTGACAAAACTCCTGGAGAGCAAAACGTTGTCACAATAGTTGCACTTGTGTCATTTTACTCCTTTAACTTATGAACCTTCACCTCTCTCTTACCTGCTACTTCCATTTTCCTTGTATCCCATCTACCTTGTACTCTCACTGTAGCTACAGCTCAAAAATGATCCGATATATCTGTGGCCCCTCTATAAACATGTATATCTTGAAGTCTACCTATACCTAGTCCAACAAACTAATTTCATTTTGCCCTACATCATATCTTGTTCCTTTTTTATCTTTTTTTCTTAAAATAATGTTCCCTTTGAAAACCCCCTTTCTTCCAAATTTAATTTGGGAAAACCCCATTATCATTTATACCTTTTTTAAAACTTCCCTCCACACCCTGTTTAAATGTTTCTCCTCTTGCATTTGGCCCCCCACCACAATTACTCTAAAAAACTTATTTTCGAAAATTTCCCCTAAAATAAAAAACATCTCCAAAACCCAATCTCTCTCTCTCTCTCTCTCTCTCTCTCTCTCTCTCTCTCTCTCTCCCCTCTCTCTTTTTACCCCTATCTATCTATCTATCTATCTATCTATCTCTATCTCTATCTCTATCTCTCTACCTCTTTTTTTTTTTTTTTTTTTTTTTTCACGGGGTTTTGGGCGGGGTTTAAAGGATCCTAAGGATCCCCAGCTAAAACTTTTTTCCACATCAGCTCATTTGAAAGCTTTTTTGTTGTTATAGAGACATGGTAGGGAACAGGATGGCTGGAGCCACCCCGTGGGCCAGCATTTTCATTTGACCCAACTGATGTTTATCCCCGACATCATTATGCTCTCTCTCTCTCTCTCTCTCTCTCTCTCTCTCTCTCTCTCTCTCTCCCCTCTCTCTCTCCTCTCTCTCTCTCTTTCTTTCCCCTCTCCCCTCTTTCTTTCTCTCTCTCTCTTTCTCTCTCTCTCTCTCTCTCTCTCTCTCTCTCTCTCTCTCTCTCTCTCTCTCTCTCTCTCTCTCTCTCTCTCTCTCTCTCTCTCTTTTCCTTCTCTTTCTCCTCTCTCTCTCTCTCTCTCTCTCTCTCTCTCTCTCTCTCTCTCTCTCTCTCTCTCTCTCTCCTCTCTCTCATTCTCTCCCCTTTTTCTCTCTCATTCTCTCTCTCTTTTCTCTCTCTATTCTCTCTCTTTTCTCTCTCATTCCCCCTCTCTCTCCCCTTTTCTCCCTCTCTCATTCTCCTCTCTCTCTTTCTCCTCTCTCCCCTCATTCTCTCTCTCACTTCTCTCCCCTCATTCTCTCTCTCATTCTCTCTCTCATTCTCTCTCTAAATTCTCTCTCTCATTTCTCCTCTCTTTTCTCTCTCATTTCTCCTCTCTTTTCTCTCTCTCATTCTCTCTCTCATTCTCTCTCTCATTCTCTCTCTCTTTTCTCTCTCTCTCTCTCTCTCTTTTTTTTTTTTTTTTTTTTACACGGGGTTTTGGGAAAGGTTGGAAACCCTAGTTTTAAATTGACAGCTATTTACAGGTTAAGGTTTCCCCTCTTTTTTGTTAAAAAGCAAAGGGGCTTTACCTACATCAGCTCAATTTGAAAGCATTTTGTTATGAGACATCAAGTAGGGGGATAAAATTTGGAGCCACCCTGTGGGCCAGCATTTTCTTTTGATCAACTGGCGTTACCCGTTGACATCATTATGCTGTCTGAATGTGTTCCATAAAGTCACCCGGGGTTTATGTATGATCTCCAGATGGAGTGATGTTCGGGAAAAGGGTTGCCAAAAGTGAAGTTGTTTGCTTTCTGCCCGTCTTGTGGCATAAAACCCTTTTCCAGCTGTCTCGGGGTGGATCAAGTGTGGGGTATTTTGAAAATTTTGGCCTTGTACATGGAAAGGCCCCCCACATCCCCCCTATTTTGGGGGCTCTGCGAAATGACAGATCTATCCAGGATGGGTAAAGGCGAGAGATGGGGGTTTCCCTCTGTTCTCTACTCTGTCAAGCGTCCCGGGGGGGGGGCAGGAAAACCCAAAGGTGGAGCATACTAAAGGGGGTAAAGCGTCTTGTGCCTCATTACAGGATCTTGCCCCCCTACTGTCAAGCAGATCCGAGATCGGCGAAGTGCTTAGCCCCCAAAATTTTTAAGATTTACAACATGGTTTTTCCCATGGTTATTTTGGGAGTCAAATTTCACCCCAAGGATATCAACTTTTCCCCAGGTGCCAACATCGCCCCTTTTTCATCCTTCTACTGCCCAGAAATTACCACCCATGGTCCCTAGAGGCAACATCATTTCTTTTTTCAGGTGCAAATGTTGCCCCCTCTATTTCCCCAAAATGATTGGGTCTCAGCTGGTGATTGATCCCCTTAAGACAGCTGGCATTTCTTCTCTTGGATAAATGAATGTAAATGTACCCCTTAAAAATTCTGTTGATTCTGGGGTAGGGAAGAAGGTCTTTTAAGTAGACCCCTTTCCCTAACAGTGGACCCCGCACACTTCCTTGTGGGCAAACCCCAATGGGGGTGCCTTGCGATTCGCCAAAAAAGGACTACACGAGATCTACCCCCGAAGGAAAACCTTTTAGGAGACATAGCGTAGAACCTGCAATTTCCCCGTTCCAATTCTCTCTCTCTTTCTCTTTTTCTCTCTCCTCTCTTTTTCTCTCTCTCTCTTTCTCTCTCTCTCTTTCTCTCTCTCTCTTTTCCCCTCCCCTTTCTCTCTTCTCCTTTTTTCTTTTTCTCTCTCTCTTTCTCTCTCTCTCTTTTCTCTCTCTCTCTTTTTCTCTCTCTCTCTTTTCTCTCTTTCTCTCTTTCTCTCTCTTTCCCCTCTCTCTCTCTCTCTCTCTCTCTCTCTCCCCTCTCTCTCTCTCTCTCTCTCTCTCTCCCCCTCTCCCTCTCTCTCTCTCTCTCTCTCTCTCTCTCCCCCCTCCCCTCCCCCCCCCACCTTTCTCCCCGGTGCATACACATTTATGACCCCTTTTTTTCATCCCTTTTAACCCTTTCAAGGGGCCCTCCCGTAGATCTTGGCTTTTGTTCGGGGGCCCGGGCCCTAGATCTCGCCATCTCAGCTCACTCTGATAAACTGTGGGGTGGTACATTTGGGCCCAAATTGAGAGAATACATCTATTTGGGATGTGTGCACCACATAAGAACATAAAAACATAAGAACAGAGGAACACTGCAGAAAGGCCCCCTGGCCCTGCGAGGCAAGGGCCCAAATCTCCCACCCGGGAAAACCACTGTCTAGGCTAGATATTTTCAGCACACTATTTACATCCCCTTTATTTATTCCTGTCTTCCATTTATACACCTCAATCATATCCCCCCTAATTCTACGTCTTTCTAGAGAGTGCAGATTCAGGGCCCTTAGTCTATCCTCATAGGGAAGGTTTCTGATACATGGGATCAACTTTGTCATCCTCCTTTGTACATTTTCCAGAGAATTTATATCCATTCTGTAATAAGGTGACCAAAACTGTGCAGCATAATCTAAATGAGGCCTAACCAAGGATGTATAGAGTTGAAGAACAACCTGAGGACTCATATTATTTATGCTTCTTGATATGAAGCCAAGGATTCTATTAGCTTTATTGCGAACACTTATGCACTGTTGTCTTGGTTTCAGATTACTGCTAACCAGAACTCCTAAATCTTTTTCGCAATCCGTAATATTAAGATCTACATTATTTAGTTTATATGTGGCATGGTTATTGTCCTGTCCAACATTTAGAACTTTGCATTTGTCTATATTAAACTGCATCTGCCACTTCTCCGACCACTGCATCAGTCTATTCAAATCTTCCTGGAGTGCTCGAATGTCCTCGTCAGAATGAATTCGACGGCCTATTTTGGTGTCATCGGCAAACTTGCCGATGTCGCTCTTTATGCCCTCATCTATGTCGTTTATGTAGATTGTGAACAGCAGAGGGCCCAACACTGACCCCTGTGGAACACCGCTCGTGACACTTCCCCACTCTGATTTCTCCCCATTTATGCAAACTCTCTGCTGCCTATTTGTCAACCATGCCTCTATCCAGGAAAAAATTTCTCCTCCTATTCCATGTGCTTTAATTTTCCTCAATAGTCTCTGATGTGGGACCCTGTCAAAAGCCTTACTGAAGTCCATATACACAATATCATATTCATTACCATGATCTACCTCCTCAAATACCTTAGTGAAAAAAGTTAATAAATTCGTAAGGCAGGAACGCCCCTTTGTAAAACCATGCTGAGATTCGTTGATTAATTTATGCTTTTCAAGGTGGCTACGAACTGCCTCGGCAATTATTGATTCCATAAATTTTCCCACTATGGAGGTTAGGCTTATTGGTCTATAGTTCGAAGCTAAGGACCTGTCACCTGTTTTGAAAATAGGTATCACATTTGCCATTTTCCACTTATCTGGCACCATGCCAGTTTGTAGTGATATGTTGAAAAGATTAGCCAAAGGTGTGCTAAGCTCCTCTTTACATTCCTTTAGAACCCTTGCATACAGTTCATCAGGGCCTGGGGATTTGTTAGGTTTTAATTTATCTATTTGCCTAAGGACCATGTCACTTGTGACCCTAATAGTGCACAGTTTATTATCGTCCTGTTCTACATAATTTATCATTACTGGAATATCGCTGGTATCCTCCTGTGTAAAAACTGAGAGGAAGTATGTGTTAAAAATTCTACACATTTCCTTATCACTGTCAGTGAGCTGACCCGAGGAACTTTTGAGTGGGCCTATCTTGTCCCTGATCTTACTTCTGTATACCTGAAAGAATCCTTTTGGGTTAGTCTTCGATTCTCTTGCAACTTTAACCTCATAATCTCTTTTTGCTTTTCTAATTCCCTCTTTAAATGGCTTGAAACTGAGCTCAAAGTAGCGGAAATGTTAAATTTTTGCCGATATTCAAGAGTAAACAAACGACCTCACACGTCTAATACACGTCAGCTGGTGGGTCTAATATACATTCAAAATATGGTGATGATATTTATACAAATTTTTACAGTATTGAATAACAGTAAATCTTCTATTTTTGGTGTGAATAAAAATTCATATGTGAATAAAATCAAAATGGAATTTATTTGTAAAGCCTCAAAACATAACTAATGAACGAGGAAATGTTAGTTTGTGCCAGGAATGCCTACATTGTTCATTCTGGACCTATTTTGAAATTGGAATATTTTGAACTTTGTGTTAAATTGGCCAAATTAACAATTTCCGATCACTTTATTTTGTAGTTGAAACAGTTGACTTGGCGATTTCTTGTGCTCAATCGATAGAATAGAAGTAATACTAGTGAAATAGCTAAGAATTTGGTTGATTGGAATAATGTAATTGGCCTAAAAATGGGAGTCAAAGTCGGCAAAATCACCGATTCGTAAATGTCGCTGACACATCAAAATTCGTGAGAGCATAATTTCGTAAATTTTCCACCAAATTTCGTACTTTTTGTTTTATTACCTTCACAAAAAGATTCTCTACGATTTCATAAGAAAAAATAAAAAATTTTTTTTTTGAAAATTCTTGGACACTGGTGCGTGACTCCAGATTTGGGCCTTGGACCCTGAAAGGGTTAATCCACATAATCCTTGAATTTATACATTTATATTCCCTCTTCTCCTATAACTGATCTTTCAACATTATTGCTACCCCTTCCTTAGAGCTAACTCTCTCGGATACTTCTGACTTAATCCCATTTATTTCTCCCCACTGAAACTCGCCTACCCCCTTCAGCTTTGTTTTGCTTAGAGCTGTGACATCCAACTTCTTTTCATTCATAACATTAGCAATCATCTCTTTCTTATCATCTGCACTACATCCATACACATTCAAACATCCCAGTTTTATAAAGTTTTTCTTCTTCACTTTTTTAGTGTTTTCTACAGGAGAAGGGGTTACTAGCCCAGTGCTCCTGGCATTGTAGTCACCTCGTACAACATTCATGGCTTACAGAGGAAAGATTCTTTTCTACTTCCCCATGGAGAATTATTTGTATGTATGAGCTTACTAATGATAAATCTTACATTTGTGGGCTAGGAAGAGGATTGTTGTTAGGATTAATGTTTATTTTTTCCTTTATGTATGTTCTTTAATTTTTTATTTATTATTTTTTGGGTATTCCTGTATAATCATTTTTTTGAGTACTGTAAACTTTTATGAATACAGTCTCTCCTCACTTAATGATGTACTCGTTTAATGACCTCTTGGACTTACAACAGGCTCTCTGACCAGTTTGCATGCCTAAATAATGTATATTAGAGATGATTTCCTCTATTCTGTTTATTACAATATTCAGTACACTACTGTATAAACATTTAAAAATATTCTAACAAAGTTATAAATGGTGCAAAGGTAACATTAAAACAATATCAAAAGATGGTCGACACAAACCTACTACCAGTATAGTATGTTCCTCGCTTAACGACCAATTCATTTACCAACCTGCTCTTAGGAACGGAACTCTGCCATTAAGTGAGGAGAGACTGTACTGTATATGTACTGTTATTTTGAGTACTGCATATGTACTATTTTTGAGTACTGTATATGTATTTTTTGAGTACTGTATATGTACTGTTTTTTGAGTACTCCTGTATAGTGCATTTTGTTGCAGATTTATATAGTAGTCTGGTGAAGAGAGTAACATTTGGGTGTGAGTCTTCTGTGGACGAGGCCAACCAGATCCTGTACAACTTGCTCTTAGATCATCTTTGTCAGCTACATCAGAACAAAGAGTTTCACCTGAGTGCCGCTGACATGCAGGCTCTGCCCACGGTGCTTCAGGAGCGCCAGCGTCCTCCTAGTGCCAAAGACTCACCATTTACCAACACCACCATTAGTGAGTTCAAAAATAAATGTATTTTGGGCAGGCAATTTTAAGCAATATACAGGTGCTCCTTGACTTATGATGGAGTTATGTTCCAAGAATTCATTGTAAGTTGAAAATATCATAAGTTGAATATGAATATGATACGATAAAAACTATCTAAATACATGTACCAGTATTGAAAAGTAAATAAATGACTTCTTCCCATGCTGTAGCAATGTTCCTGATAATTTTAATGATGTTAAAATGCATCGCTATTGTACAAATTGCAAAGTTGAAATATCATAAGTTGAACCACCGTAAAGCGAGGAGCATCTGTATTTTGATTAAGTAATTTCACGTCACACAGTTGAGGTGAGGTCACCTATCAAGGAATTTCGAGATGAGAGGTCATGTTGGGTGCAGGCAGTGGAGGTTAGGCAACACTGAATGTGCCCTAGATCTCAAGGTCAGGTCCTGCACCACATGCTGGTGGCTTTCTTTGATACCTAATAATTTATTACATGTAAACTAAATTAATTGTATACTGCATAAAAGAAATCAAATTTTATATTTGATAATGACCACAACAATGTATCTACATCATCTGCTAGAGAAATGATAGGATGGACAATGAGAACCTTCAAAACTTTAGATGCCAACCCCATGATGATTCTCTTCAAATCATTTGTTCTCTCTCGGCTGGAATATTGCTGTACACTAATGGCCTCTTTCAAGGCAGGTGAAATTGCTGACCTGGAGAGAGTACAGAGAACTTTCATGGTACACATAAGTACGATAAAGCACCTAAATTACAGGGAATGATTGAAGTCCCTTGATTTGTATTCCCTGAAATGCAGGTGAGAAAGATATTGATAATATACACTTGGAAAATCCTAGAGGGATTAGTACCAAACTTGTACTTGAAAATCACTCCCTACAAAAGCAAAAGACTTGGCAGAAGATGCAACATTCCCCCAACGAAAAGCAGGGGCACCACGAGTACACCAAGAGACAACACAATAAGTGTCAGGGGCCCAAGACTGTTCAACTGCCTCCCAGCTGTCTTCAAGAAGGAGATGAACAGGTACCTAAAGTCAGTACCTCATCAGCCGGGCTGTGGTTCATATGTTGATTTATGTACAGCCAACAGTAACAGCCTGGTTGATCAGACCCTGATCCACTATGAGGCCTGGTCTCAGACTGGGCTGCGGGGGCGTTGACCCCCGAAACCCTCTCCAGGTATACTCCAGGCCATTTGTGTTTTTCGTGCTGTTTTAGATTAGTTTTAGCAATGAGTTAACCCTTTCAGTGTTCAGACCCCCGATCTGAAACTTGTCCACAGGGTCCAAGAATTTAAAATAAAAAATTATATTTTCCTTATGAAATGGTAGAGAATCTTATTCTGAAGGTAATAAAACAAAAACTATGATATTTGATGCAAAATTGATGAAATTAACTATCACGAATTTTGTTGCATCAGCGAAATTTGCACATCCGTGATTTTGCCCACTTTGACTCCCATTTTAGTAAGTAAAGTAAAGTAAAGTTTATTTCTTTGTAAAGGTTACAGTGTGTAATTACAGTTTTAATTTGCTAAATACAAAGATAGCCACTATCATGCCGAGGAATTTTGGGCAAACTAATCCTAATACTTAGAAACTAATTAAAACTAGATAAGATAATAGTACATAGTAACTACACTTAAAACTAGACAAGAAGTAGTGATTAACTGTTTTACAATCTTAATTAAACTTAATACAAGTGAGAGGTAGTAAGGTGGAGTAAGGTTCGGTAAAATAATCTTGAAATTGCACACAAAATCTACCTTACAAGTAATGGTGCAGGTGGTAATATTTTATGGATTGGCAGAATTAAAAGCCAGGAGGTCACATAATAAAACTAGTTAGCAGATGTTTTGGTTAATTTGGCTAATATTGTGAGATGATTTTTTAGCAAAGTCCTAAATTTATAAGCTGTCAGGGGATCCTTGACCTGTTCTGGTAGCAACTTCCAGATCTTTGGGCCCTTCATGTGCATAGCGTTCTTGCATAGTGAGAGACTGACTCGAGGGATGTTGAAAAGTGCCTTATGCCTTGTATTGTGGCTGTGCATTCTGTTGTAACTGTCAAGGAGTAGTTTTAGGGTTGGGTTTACAGTGGAGTTTACTGCTCAGTATATGTAGTAGGCACAATATTAACTCTTTCAGGGTTTTGGCCGTACTAGTACGGCTTGCTCACTAGTACGTTAGTACTAGTACTCATAAATTCTAGCGCCTTCAAATCGAGTGAGAGAAAGCTGGTAGGCCTACATATGAAAGAATGGGTATATGTGGTCAGTGTGTGCAGTATAAAAAAAATCCTGCAGCACACAGTGCGTAATGAGAAAAAAAAAACTTTGACGGTGTTTTTGGATTAACACAGCGACTTTGCACTGTATTTTCGTACGGTATTTATTGTTGTATTCTAGTTTTCCTGGTCTCATTGTATAGAATGGAAGACATATTACAGAAATTGAGATGATTTTGACTGGTTTTACAATGAAAAGTACCTTGAAATTGAGCTCAGAGTAGCAGAAATGTTCGATTTTTACCAAAGTTCAAAAGTAAACAAATCATGCTAAGCATCCAATACACATCAACTGGTGAGTCTTATATTCTTTTGCAAGTGCGACGATATTATTTATACCATTTCTACACTAATGCAGTAGTCTGCATAACAGTAAATCTTCTATTTTTTGTGAGAATAAAAATTCAAAATGGAAAGCAGAAGAATGTAAGAGGGGCGTGGGGACGTGACTAATAAACAGAGGAAATGTTATTTTAGTGCCAGAAATGTCTTTGTTTATTCTGGACCCTATTCGGAAATTGGCATCTTTTGAAATTTGTGTGAAATTGACAAAATTGCTAAATTCTGACCACTGTATTGGATAGTTGAAATCGGTAAATGGGTGGTTTCTTGTACTCATTCGATGGAAAAAAATGGAGTTCTAGCGAAATAGTTATGATTTTTGTCGACTAGTACATTGGATTGGCTGAAAATAGGGCTTAAATTGGGCAAAATCGCCAATGCATAAACATCGTCGAGACCGCTAACTTTGCGAGAGCATAATTCCATAAGTTTTCCATCAAATTTCATACTTTTGGTGTCATTATGATCGGGAAAAGATTCTCTATCTTTTCATAAGAAAATATATATATATATTTTTTTTAAATTTGGGGGACCCTGAGAACAAGTCTCTGAGAGGGCCTGAGGACCCTGAAAGGGTTAAGAGTGTATGTCTTGTATATTTAGCAAGTTGAGTCTCTTGAAAAGTGGTGGGGTGTGCTGTCTAGCACAGGAGCTGGTTATCATCCACACAGCAGCTTTTTGTTGGATTATTAACCCTTAAACTGTCCAAACGTAGATCTACGTTTGCACGTATAGCACTCCGAATGTAGATTTACTTTTTTTTTACATAAACAATGTAAAATCGAACTTTGATCTACGTTCGGAGCGCTACGCGTGCAAACATAGATCTACGTTTGGACAGTTTAAGGGTTAAGGGTCTAAGGTGGTTGACTGTGGTTGAGCCCCAGGCACAAATACCATAGGTGAGGTAAGGATATATTAGAGAGTGGTACAGGGTAAGGAGAGTCGTTTGTGGTACATAGTATCATATCTTGGAAAGGATTCTTACTGATTTGGAAATTTTCTTGGCTATGTGATGGGTATGGGACTGAAATTTAAGATTACAGTCAAGGAGAAGACCTAAAAATTTGCCCTCCATTTGTCTTGATATAGGGGAACCATTTAACCCTTTCAGGGTCCCCAGGCCCTCTCCCAGACTTGTTCTCAGGGTTGCCCAAATTTCAAAAAAAAAAAAATTATTTTTTATGAAAAGATAGAGAATCTTTTCCCGATTATAATGACACCAAAAGTATGAAATTTGATGGAAAACTTATGGAATTATGCTCTCGCAAAGTTAGCGGTCTCAACGATGTTTACATATCGGCAATTTTGCCCATTTTGAGATGTATTTTCGGCCAATTCCAGTGTACTAGTCGACAAAAATCATAACTATTTCGCTAGAACTCCATTTTTTCTATCAAATGAGTACAAGTAACCACCCATTTACCAATTTCAACTATCCAATACAGTGGTCAGAATTTTGCAATTTTGCCAATTTCACACAAATTTCAAAAGATGCCAATTTCCAAATAGGGTCCAGAATAAACAAAGACATTTCTGGCACTAAAATAACATTTCCTCTGTTCATTAGACATGTCTCCATGCCCTTCTTACATTCTTTTGCTTTCCACTTTGAATTTTTATTCTCACAAAAAATAGAAGATTTACTGTTATGCAGACTACTGCATTAGTGTAGAAATGGTATAAATAATATCGGCACACTTGTGAAAGAATATTAGACTCACCAGTTGACGTGTATTGGACGCTTAGCATGATTTGTTTACTTATAAACTTTGGTAAAAATCGAACATTTCTGCTAATTTGAGCTCAATTTCAAGGTACTTTTCATTGTAAAACCAGTCAAAATCATCTCAATTTCTGTAATATGTCTTCCATTCTATACAATGAGACCAGGAAAACTAGAATACAACAATAAATACCATACGAAAATACAGTGCAATGTCGCTGTTTTAATCCAAAAACACGGTCAAAGTTTTTTTTTCTCATTACGCACTGTGTGCTGCAGGATTTTTTTTTTATACTGCGCACACTGACCACATAGACCCATTCTTTCATATGTAGGCCTACCAGCTTTCTTTCACTAGATTTGAGGGTGCTAGAATTTAGACGTACTAGTACGTCATGGACCCTGGTGCATAAGCCGTACTAGTCCGTCCGAAACTCTGAAAGGATTAACAATATGTTAAGTTGGATATTTAAGGCTCTGTTGCCAAACAGCATGAAGTATGTTTTGTCTATGTTGAGAGTGAGTTTGTTGGTCATCATCCAAGTATATATCTGTAGCAGTTCATTGTTTACTGTGTTTCTAAGTACAGCTGGGTCTGAATGGGAGTAGACATTTTTTTTTTTTTGACAAGTCGGCCGTCTCCCATAGAGGCAGGGTAACACAAAAAAGAAAGAAAATCCACAAAAAGAAAATACTTTCATCATCATTCACCACTTTCACCTTACTCACACATAATCACTGTTTTTGCAGAGGTGCTCAGAATACAACAGTTTAGGAGTATATACATATAAAAATACACAACATATCCCTCCAAACTGCTAATATCCCAAACCCCTCCTTTAGAGTGCAGGCATTGTATGTACTTCCCATTTCTAGGACTCATGTCCGGCTATATAAAATAACTGGTTTCCCTGAATCCCTTCACTAAATATTACCCTGCTCACACTCCAACAGATTGTCAGGTCCCAAATACCATTCGTCTCCATTCACTCCTATCTAACACGCTCACGCATGCTTGCTGGAAGTCCACTCCCCTTGCCCACAAAACCTCCTTTACCCCCTCCCTCCAACCTTTTCGAGGACAACCCCTACTCCGCCTTCCTTCCCCTACAGATTTATACGCTCTCCATGTCATTCTACTTTGATCCATTCTCTCTAAATGACCAAACCATCTCAACAACCCCTCTTCAGCCCTCTGACTAATACTTTTATTAACGCCACAACTTCTCCTAATTTCCACATTCCGAATTTTCTGCATAATATTTACACCACACATTGCCCTTAGACAGGACATCTCCACTGCCTCCAACCGCCTCCTCGCTGCAGCATTTACAACCCAAACTTTACACCCATATAAGAGTGTTGGTTCTACTATACTTTCATACATTCCCTTCTTTAACTCCATAGATAACATTGTTTGACTCCACATATACCTCAATGCACCACTCACCTTTTTTCCTTCGTCAGTTCTATGATTAACCTCATCCTTCATAAATCCATCCGCTGACACGTCAACTCCCAAATATCTGAAAACATTTAGATAAAGATAGGGAAGTTTTTATTGCATTTATGGATTTAGAAAAGGCATATGATAGAGTGGATAGAGGAGCAATGTGGCAGATGTTGCAAGTATATGGAATAGGTGGTAAGTTATTAAATGCTGTAAAGAGTTTTTATGAGGATAGTGAGGCTCAGGTTAGGGTGTGTAGAAGAGAGGGAAACTACTTCCGGTAAAAGTAGGTCTTAGACAGGGATGTGTAATGTCACCATGGTTGTTTAATATATTTATAGATGGGGTTGTAAAGGAAGTAAATGCTAGGGTGTTTGGGAGAGGGGTGGGATTAAATTATGGGGAATCAAATTCAAAATGGGAATTGACACAGTTACTTTTTGCTGATGATACTGTGCTTATGGGAGATTCTAAAGAAAAATTGCAAAGGTTAGTGGATGAGTTTGGGAATGTGTGTAAAGGTAGAAAGTTGAAAGTGAACATAGAAAAGAGTAAGGTGATGAGGGTGTCAAATAATTTAGATAAAGAAAAATTGGATATCAAATTGGGGAGGAGGAGTATGGAAGAAGTGAATGTTTTCAGATACTTGGGAGTTGACGTGTCGGCGGATGGATTTATGAAGGATGAGGTTAATCATAGAATTGATGAGGGAAAAAAGGTGAGTGGTGCGTTGAGGTATATGTTAAGTCAAAAAACGTTATCTATGGAGGCAAAGAAGGGAATGTATGAAAGTATAGTAGTACCAACACTCTTATATGGGTGTGAAGCTTGGGTGGTAAATGCAGCAGCGAGGAGACGGTTGGAGGCAGTGGAGATGTCCTGTTTAAGGGCAATGTGTGGTGTAAATATTATGCAGAAAATTCGGAGTGTGGAAATTAGGAGAAGGTGTGGAGTTAATAAAAGTATTAGTCAGAGGGCAGAAGAGGGGTTGTTGAGGTGGTTTGGTCATTTAGAGAGAATGGATCAAAGTAGAATGACATGGAAAGCATATAAATCTATAGGGGAAGGAAGGCGGGGTAGGGGTCGTCCTCGAAAGGGTTGGAGAGAGGGGGTAAAGGAGGTTTTGTGGGTAAGGGGCTTGGACTTCCAGCAAGCGTGCGTGAGCGTGTTAGATAGGAGTGAATGGAGACGAATGGTACTTGGGACCTGACGATCTGTTGGAGTGTGAGCAGGGTAATATTTAGTGAAGGGATTCAGGGAAACCGGTTATTTTCATATAGTCGGACTTGAGTCCTGGAAATGGGAAGTACAATGCCTGCACTTTAAAGGAGGGGTTTGGGATATTGGCAGTTTGGAGGGATATGTTGTGTATCTTTATATGTGTATGCTTCTAGACTGTTGTATTCTGAGCACCTCTGCAAAAACAGTGATAATGTGCGAGTGTGGTGAAAGTGTTGAATGATGATGAAACTATTTTCTTTTTGGGGATTTTCTTTCTTTTTTGGGTCACCCTACCTCGGTGGGAGACGGCCGACTTGTTGAAAAAAAAAAAAAAAAAATTTGCTTCTTCCATACTACTCCTCCCCAATTTGATACCCAATTTTTCTTTATCTAAATCATTTAATACCCTCATCACCTTATTCTTTTCTATGTTCACTTTCAACCCTCTACCTTTACACACACTCCCAAATTCGTCCACTAACCTTTGCAACTTTTCTTTAGGATCTCCCATAAGCACAGTGTCATCAGCAAAATGTAACTGTGTCACTTCCCATTTTGTATTTGATTCCCCATAATTTAATCTTACCCCTCTCCCGAACACCCTAGCATTTACTTCTTTTACAACCCCATCTATAAATAACAAAAGGCACAATACCGTGACTGGAACGATACACAAATAACCCGCACATAAAAGAGAGAAGCTTACGACGACGTTTCGGTCCGACTTGGACCATTGACAAAGTCACACTAACAGAGGTGGAGCAGGACGGCTATATATAGGCAGGAAGAGGTGGAGGTAGTAGTAATAGTAGTAGTAGTAGTAGTACAAGAATTGTATATAATACCGACAGGATGAAATGACACATGCACAACACCCGGGCATCCCCACCGTAGACGTTTCGCCATCCAGCCAGCCACTGGATGGCGAAACGTCCACAACAAAGACAACCAGACGCCGCACATGTGTCTTAATTTCGTCAGTAGTTGTAGTAGAAGAAGAAGAGGTAGTAGTAGTGGTAGTGGTAGAAGTGGGAAATAAGGAAGACGAGCCAGTCAAATACAAAGGAAGGGGAGCACTGCAAGAGAGCTAGAAACCCACAGAGGGAGAGCAAGCGCACCGAGGTGTGTGAAAGGGGAAGTGGTGAAATAAAATAAATGAAGAAGGAACAGAAACACGAAACAGGAGAGAGAAAGACAACCCAGAGGAGAAAAGGAGAGAGGAAAGGGGAAGAGGAAGAAGAAAAAGAAGAAGAAGAAGAAGAAGAAGAAAAAGAAAAAATGTGGATTCAGGTTAAGTCACGGGTGTTCTGAAGTTTGGAGCATTTTACAATGTAGTGGGAGAGGAAGGCATCTACAGAGACGAAGCCAGGGCTAAGGTTCATACAAGGAAATTTGTGTATTAGAGAGGATTCAACTAAACGGCTACTGTTCGAGTTGGAAGTAGGGAAGACAGTTTTAGCAGAAGACCAGTCAATAGGATGGCTATGATCTCTGACGTGACAGAAAAGAGCATTGTTAGTGTCGGCAAGCCTAACACTATTTTTGTGCTCCCTAAGTCTGTCAGAAAGAGATCGACCAGTTTCTCCGAAGTATTGAAGAGGACAGGAGGAGCAAGAAATAGAGTAGACACCAGGAACATCTGTAGAGGGAGGAGAGGTATGAACGAGATTAGTGCGAAGAGTGTTAGTCTGGCGGAAGGTAAGCTTGATGTCTAAGGGACGGAGAGAATTGTTGAGATTAGAAAGACCGGAAATGTAGGGAAGGCAGAGGATAGAAGAGTTCCCATGAGTAGAGAGTTTGGGAGAGAAGAAATTGTGTTTAGCACGTGAGAGGGCAGAGTCGATGAAATGGGAAGGGTAGCCAAGACGGGAGAACTAACAATGCTCTTTTCTGTCACGTCAGAGATCATAGCCATCCTATTGACTGGTCTTCTGCTAAAACTGTCTTCCCTACTTCCAACTCGAACAGTCGCCGTTTAGTTGAATCCTCTCTAATACACAACTTTCCTTGTATGAACCTTAGCCCTGGCATCGTCTCTGTAGATGCCTTCCTCTCCCACTACATTGTAAAATGCTCCAAACTTCAGAACACCCGTGACTTAACCTGAATCCTCATTTTTTTCTTTTTTTCTTCTTCTTCTTCTTCTTCTTCTTCTTCTTCTTCTTCTTCTTCTTCTTCTTCTTCTTCTTCTTCTTCTTCTTCTTCTTCTTTTTCTTCTTCCTCTTCCCCTTTCCTCTCTCCTTTTCTCCTCTGGGTTGTCTTTCTCTCTCCTGTCTCGTGTTTCTGTTCCTTCTTCATTTATTTTATTTCACCACTTCCCCTTTCACGCACCTCGGTGCGCTTGCTCTCCCTCTGTGGGTTTCTAGCTCTCTTGCAGTGCTCCCCTTCCTTTGTATTTGACTGGCTCGTCTTCCTTATTTCCCACTTCTACCACTACCACTACTACCACTACCACTACTACTACCTCTTCTTCTACTACAACTACTGATGAAATTAAGACACATGTGCGGCGTCTGGTTGTCTTTGTTGTGGATGTTTCGCCATCCAGTGGCTGGCTGGATGGCGAAACGTCTACGGTGGGGATGCCCGGGTGTTGTGCATGTGTCATTTCATCCTGTCGGTATTATATACAATTCTTGTACTACTACTACTACTACTACTACTACTACCTCCACCTCTTCCTGCCTATATATAGCCGTCCTGCTCCACCTCTGTTAGTGTGACTTTGTCAATGGTCCAAGTCGGACCGAAACGTCGTCGTAAGCTTCTCTCTTTTATGTGTGGGTTATTTGTGTACCCATCTATAAATATATTAAACAACCATGGTGACATTGCACATCTCTGTCTAAGACCTACTTTTACTGGGAAGTAGTCTCCTCTTCTACACACCCTAACCTGAGCCTCACTATCCTCATAAAAACTCTTTACAGCATTTAGTAACTTACCACCTATTCCATACTTGCAACATCTGCCACATTGCTCCTTTATCCACTCTATCATATGCCTTTTCTAAATCCAGAAATGCAATAAAAACTTCCCTACCTTTATCTATATATTGTTCACATATATGATTTAACATAGACACTTGATCTACACATCCCCTACCCACAGTAAAACCTCCTTGCTCATCTGCAATTCTACATTCTGTGTCATCTGCGAATAGAACTGGTTTAAGGAGTTGGGATGCATTGGGGAGATCATTGATGTAGATGAGAAAGAGGAGTGGGTCTGGGCCACTACCCTGGGGTATTCCTATAGCTACAGCTTGGATAGCGGACTTGACCGCATTGGCATGTACATACTGGTGTCTGTCGTTAAGGTAGGATTTTAAGTAGGCAAGAGAATGTCACCAATTACATTATTCCAGTCGACCAAATTCTTAGCTATTTTGCTAGTATGTGTTCCATTTTATCTATTGAGCACAAGAAATTGCCCAATCAACTATTTCAACTCCCCAATAAAGTGATCGGAAATTGGTAATTTGGCCAATTTCACACAAAGTTCAAAATATTCCAATTTCAAAATAGGGTCACGAATAAACAATGCAGGCTCTCCTGGTATAAAATAACATTTCCTCTGTTCATTAGTTACACTTCCAGGCTTTACAAATGAATTCCACTTTGATTATGTATTCATGTAAAGAATTTTTTTTCACACCAAAACAGAAGATTTACTGTTATGCAATATTGTAATAATTGTATGATAATATCAGCGCATTTGTGAACGCACATTAGACCCACCTGCTAACGTGTATTGGACGCATGACGTCATTTGTTTACTCTTGAACATGGGCAAAAATTGAACATTACCGCTATTTGAGCTCAGTTTCGAGCCATTATCAGTACAGGAAGGCCCCGCTTTACGGCGTTTCACTTTACGGCGTTCCGCTAATACGGACATTTCAAATTATGACCAAAACTCACTATACGGCTCCCCCCACCTGACTTTCTAATACGGTCACCGTGCCCCACCCTGTTTGTTTACATTCTCCATGAGCTCAGTAAGCACTAAGTCTCTCCATTTTGTCTGGAAACTCCAAAATTTCAAATGTTTTTAAAAGTTATTTCATATTTTATATATACTCTGATAATTATACTTATGTATACCTGTACCTAAATAAACTTACATACATCGAGTCATTTAAATGTCGTATATTACGTTAATATACACATTTTCATTAATCCATCCATGATATTTTTTTCAAAATTATATAATAAACACGATGCATAACATATAAATAAGATAAATACACCCCACAGTAGAATAAATAAACATAAATGTGAGATGTGAGCAGACGACTTCCACAAGTGACGCCATAATAACAATACTCACCGAGTCTCATTAAATGTCGTATATTACGGTAATATACACATTTTCATTAATCCATCCATGATATTTTTTTCAAAATTATATAATAAACACGATGCATAACATATAAATAAGATAAATACACCCCACAGTAGAATAAATAAACAAATGTGAGATGTGAGCAGACGACTTGCACAAGTGGTGATAATAACAATACTGAGTCTCATTAAATGTCGTATATTACGGTAATATACACATTTTCATTAATCCATCCATGATACTTTTTTCAAAATTATATAATAAACACGATGCATAACATATAAATAAGATAAATACACCCCACAGTAGAATAAATAAACAAATGTGAGATGTGAGCAGACGACTTGCACAAGTGGTGATAATAACAATACTGAGTCTCATTAAATGTCGTATATTACGGTAATATACACATTTTCATTAATCCAGCCATGATATTTTTTTCAAAATTATATAATAAACACGATACATAACATAAAAAGATGATAAATACACCCCACAATAGAATAAATAAACATAAATATAAGATGTGGGAGCCTGGTTTGTTTACATAACTATGTGTGGGTGGGGTGGCCTGGTAAGGTAGCCTGGCTTATTACAATACATACCACACTTGATTTCTTACAATAAATACTACTTGTCTCACCCTAGATTAAGACTATAAATATTTTAAGGTAAGTAATGAGTGCACTATGTGTGTATTGTACTTTTTTATTGTTTTTTGATGCCTGGTTCTATTGCTAACTTAATATATGTTAGTGTAAACTTGTTATCTAGTGTTTGTATGCATTTTTAAGTGGAAAAAAAGGGTGTTCCACTTTACGGCGGTTTCCGCTTTACGGCGGTAGCCTGGAACCTAACCCGCCGTATAAGTGGGGCCTTCCTGTACTAAAACCAATCAAAATTATCTCTATTTCTGTAATATATCATCCATTCTATCAAATGAGCCCAAGAAACCGTGAATACAACCGTGAAAAACATACAAAAATACACCACAAACTCGCTGTTTTAATCCAAAAACATGGTTGCAGTTCTTTTTCTCATTATGCACTGCTTACTGCAGGATTTGTTTTGTATGGTGCACACTTATCACATAGATGCAGTCTCTCATTTCTAGGCCCAGATTTGCCGTTCACATCTTATGTGAGTGAGGTGAGCTTATGCCGTAGTACTACGGCTTGGACCCTGGCTTCAAAGCCATAGAACTACGGAACGGACCCTCAAAGGATTAAACTAAAATGTATTTGTCTCTGTTCTGCACGATGTTACTAATGGCGAGTGCAGTGTATCTGCTGATTCATGACTTAACCACTTCTGTTGTTTTCCTAGTACAACAAATGATCTTGTTTGATGTTCATGAGATATGTGCATGTGTGTGTATATGTTTCTGAGCACTACACATGCATTCTGTATATTGTCCATACTACTGGCATATCTGTGTTCTTGTAGTCAAGTAGCAAAGTCCCTTGATGTTTCTTCTGTGTACATGCAGTTGCATCTCTGATATGAGATACTGTATACTCCTATATGACAGTGTTCTTAGTAGGGTAGAGAGTCCTTATAATTGTTTTTGTGATTAGAACTGCTACTCCATTGTCAGCTATATACTTTTGGTATGCCTTTGATGAGTTTCAAGAGTTTTTCTATTCCTGGAGCCTGGCCTATGGCCAGGCTCCAGGAGTAGAAAAACTCTACTAGACAAGCTGTACTCTGCTTGCCTGGTCATCCAGGCTGTTGCTGTTGGTGGCCTGCTGACCCACATATCCATCACAGCCTGGTTGTTCTGGCATCTAATGTATGCCACATCATCTATACCAGATGAAACATCTCAACCTCAGCCTCATCCACCACCTGACTGACTCACACCATGTCTTAGCATTAGATACATATATCACCAGCTTGATACTTTTTTGTAACTCATAAAGTCTCATGTAGGTGAAGCATCATACTAATAAATAACTTTTGTTATATGTGTTTTTATCACTTGTTTGTTACATTTTACTTTGGTTACCTATGCAGTATTTTCTTTTATTGTAATATTACAATATTATTTCAAAGTTTACCTATTTTAATCAGATGATATGGATGTAACTTATGCGTTTGTCTTCACAGATAAAATGAGTGATCCTCCCAAGTGGCGGTGTTTCCTGAAGGGCGTGTCCAGCAACCATCTCCTCATTACTCTTCTTCCAGCTTCTTATTACGATCTCAAGATGCTCTTAGTCAAACGTGCCAATATAACCGAGACCAACAACATGGCTCTTAAGCTTCTGCCAAATTCTCTAAACTTTTTGGACTTTGACACTGAGACTAATACAACTGACCAGCCAGCAGCTGGCCTCATGTCAGAGCAGCAGATATCTTTCGAAAGCAGCACATCGTCGCTGACACACATGACATCTCCTAGTCTGCCTCCACCCACACCTACCAACTTCAGATCTGCTACTGTGTCAGTTGATGAGGTTGGTGAACCTACTTCATCCAGAATTCGCTATAAATCTGGTCCAGTTTTTCAAACAAATTCGCATCACGTTCAGTCAGTATTTTCTGATTCACTGCTGCGAGAAAGAGCCAGTTCTTTCCATGTAAGTCGAGAGCGATGTAGTTCTTTTGGACAAGGAGCCGGAGCTGCAGAAAGGAACCGCACTGGTTCTGTTGATTCACCTACCAAAGAACCGCAGTGTGATGTCCCTAAAGTCTTGTCTCCAAATGAGCACATAAGGAAAACATACATTTCGATGCCATCTAAATCGTATTCTGGTGGGTTTGATCCTGCAGTTACAAGCATGTCAGTGGAAGCTCTGAAGACTGAAGAGAGCTTCGTGCCGATGCATTTACAAGCTGCTGCAGCTGCAGGAGACGTAGATCCTGCCAGCAGAGTTTCCAACCTTGATGAAAGCACAACCATTGCCAATCCACCACCTTGGCACAAACCTCTGTATGGTGCTGTTACTTTACCTATCTATGTTTACGACTGCAAACTGAGCAGCATCACCACTCAGCTGATCAACTGGTGAGTCTTGCTAAACCTAGAGAGGTATATTTCTAGAACTAGTCTTCATCCATTATACCTGGGTATGCTGTGCCTGCTGAGAACAAGTGTTAAGATATAATCATTCTAATCATAATTTATTGTTGAAACTGAGTAACATATAATGATCATTACAGTTAATGTGAAGCTTGTAACAGTTCTATTTGACCACCCACACCTGTCAATACCTCACTTGGGTTAAGTAGTTGTGTATGAAATTAATAACTCCATTAATGGAATAAGGTAAGGCCCCCATATCCACGGATTTGGTTTCCGTGGTTTCAGTTATCCATGTTTTACTGTGGCCCAAAAATAACCTTTAATTTTGCTTAATAATGGCACCAAATGGTGACAGTTCTTTAGCGCCTAAGAGAAACTGTGAAGTGCTTCCCATCAGTAAAAAAGTGCTATGTATCTGTGTAAAAGTGCTATGGTATGTATGTAAACGAAAACAACTTATATATGGGCTTCACTACTATCCATGGTTTCAGGTATCCATGATAGGTCTTGGAATGTATCCCTTGCAGATACAAGGGACTACTGTACTGTGTTATTGTGCTCTGCTTATTTATTTCTTCTGTTTGACAAAATATTTGTTTGTAGAAGATACTTGGAGAATCTTGATAATACTTGACTGGAAGATACACAAAAGGAGATTCTATTTAAAATGAAAGACATTTAGAAAAATAACTATTCATTAGAACAGGATGTTTTGATAATAATGAAAATTTCTTTGAAGATCATTATACATCTAATGTATTGTACCTGACTTTTTATTTTTTCAGCAATAATCGTTCTAGTGTTGTAGGGAAGGACATTTACATAGACTCCACCTCCAAGTTAGAGTGTGACATAATAGAGGATACAGTACCTCTGAAGGATGATTCCATCCCCCCTCCTGCTGCAACCTTTCAGGAAGATCCCAAACAACCCAGTCCTGAACCTCGCTCAGAAGAATCTGACGTTGGAGGTACACACCAGTTTACTTTTTTTGTTTTCAACACACCGGCTGTCTCTCACCAAGACAGTGTGACCCAAAAAAGAAGAAAACTATAGTGTTTTTCTTCTTTTAACAATTAGTAATTTATACAGGAGAAGGGGTTATAATAACTGTATAAGATATTTATTTTTTCTTGCAACATTAACCATTTCCCACTAAGGTAAGGTGACACAAGGAAGGAAAACATTCATCACCCCCATTCCAGAGGCAATGTTAGGGTTGTTGTCACCCGGGGTGGAATCCCTGGTATCATCTGATATTTCATTTCCTTCCCTTCAATCCTGCAAAATCATCTATCACATCATCAAAATCAATGATTTTCCCTATATACGCCTATTTGTACTCTGTAATCCTATAATAGGATTTTTCTCTTAGGTTCTTGCAGCATGATTTTGGTCATTAGTGTTACCTTCTTTAGAGGCTTTATGGTGTCACCCCTTAAATGGTGTCACCTGGGGTGCCCCCACCCCTCTTACAATGCCCCTGCCTCATTCCATAGCTGCCTAGCTGAGAGTGCCAGCACATTACATTTGAAGTGATCCTGGGAACCATTACATCAGTGGTGGTGCCAGAGGGAGACTTGGGGAGGCTTCAGTCCCTGCCAGAATTCCCTTACCACCCCCAAAAGCTCCCCCAAATAAAATTAATAATAATAACTGCTACAAAAGAAGGCTCCTGGCCCCCTAACAACCAGGTAGCCTCACCTTAGCAGCTCCAGTATAGAAATTCCAGTACTGCCCCTGCATAACATCCCCACTCATCCTTTTTGAAAGTGGTAAGAAATGTGATTAATGTGCTACTTAAACTGACTTTTCTAACTACAGGGGTCTTTGTTATATGTGACAGGTATTTTCTTGGCCCAGTGTGCATGTATATTGTAAAAGTAAATAATGAACACAATTGATATGTTAACCCATAAACTGTCCAAACGTAAATCTATGTTTTCACTGCTAGCGCTCCGAACATAGATCTATTTTTTTTTACAAGCTTTCAAATGTAAAAAACGTAGATCTATGTTCTGAGCGCTAGTGGTACAAACGTAGATCTACGTTTGGACAGTTTAAGGGTTAAACATATGGATATGTTTCGAGATCTTGACAGTACTGCCTTCAGACTCATTTAATATTTTTGGTGAGTTATTGTGTGCAGAGGGCTTGGACATCCAGTAGGGATGTGTGAGCATATTAGGAGCTAATGAAAGCAAATGGTTTTTATGACGACATGCTGTTGGAGTATGAGGAAATTTATATTTATGAAGGGATTCAAGGAAACCAGTTAACCAGACTTAGAGTCAAGGTGGTGGGTAGTACATTTTCTGCATTATAAAGGAGGGGTGGAGATATTTTGCAGTTCTTGAATTGTAGTATCTGCATGTCTCTGGCAGGACAGTAATGGAGAGAGGGATGATGAAGGTTTCTTCTTTTTCTGGCCATCCTGTGTTGGTTGGAAACAGCAAATGTGTTTAAAAATATATGTATCACAGCTACTACTACTGTTATCACCTTTGTTTGAATTATCACAGCTGCTACTAGTACTACTATTATCACCTTAGTAAGTAATGTCTACATTGGTAAAACCAAACAAAATCTTTAAATATTTTTCTCAGATTACAGTTGTGTGCGCGGTCATGTAGAAGCACTGGAAGTGTTGTACCTGCGGAGCTTTGTGTTGGGTGTGTTCCAAGCTCTGCAGAGAGACCTAACTGTCCACTGCCAGGACATGCAGGCTGCTCTCGACCTCTGCTCTGAGTCCGTCATGGAGATTGAAGTTACTGACTTTCTGCAGGTGAGTTGATCAATTCTCTCTCATCTCTCCTACCTACAACATTCTTTGATTAACAGCCAGAATAATCTTCAATTACTAACTACAATAGTTTTTGATTAGCAACTACAGCAGTCTTTGATTAGTAATAAGAGAAATTTCATAGGAGAACTTCACATAAACCTCCACTGATAAGTGAAGAAGAATCCTTCCTCTGTAAGTGATGCGTTTCATAACAGGCGAATAAAATACCAGGAGCAAGGTGCTAGTAACACCTTCTCCTGTATAAATAACTAAATACTGGGAGCAAGGAGCTAGTAACCCCTCCTGCTCCTCCTCTGTTAGTGTGACTTTGTCAATGGTCCAAGTCGGACCGAAACGTCGTCGTAAGCTTCTGTCTTTTATGTGTGGGTTATTTGTGTATAAATTACTAAATGCCAGGAGCAAGGTGCTAGTAACCCCTTCTCCTGTATAAATTACTAAATGCCAGGAGCAAGGTGCTAGTAACCCCTTCTCCTGTATAAATTACTAAATGCCAGGAGCAAGATGCTAGTAACACCTTCTCCTGTATAAATTACTAAATGCCAGGAGCAAGGTGCTAGTAACACCTTCTTCTCTATAAATTACTAAATGCCGGGAGCAAGGTGCTAGTTACCCCTTCTGTACAAATGCCTTCTCCTGTATAAATTACTAAATGCCAGGAGCAAGGTGCTAGTAACCCCTTCCATATAAATTACTAAATACCGGGAGCAAGGTAACACCTTCTCCTGTATAAATTACTAAATGCCAGGAGCAAAATTACTAAATGGTGCTAGTAACACCTTCTCCTCTATAAATTACTAAATGCCAGGAGCAAGATGCTAGTAACACCTTCTCCTGTATAAATTACTAAATGCCAGGAGCAAGGTGCTAGTAACACCTTCTTCTCTATAAATTACTAAATGCCAGGAGCAAGGTGCTAGTAACACCTTCTTCTCTATAAATTACTAAATGCCAGGAGCAAGGTGCTAGTAACACCTTCTCCTGTATAAATTACTAAATGCCAGGAGCAAGGTGCTAGTAACACCTTCTTCTCTATAAATTACTAAATGCCAGGAGCAAGGTGCTAGTAACACCTTCTCCTGTATAAATTACTAAATGCCAGGAGCAAGGTGCTAGTAACACCTTCTTCTCTATAAATTACTAAATGCCAGGAGCAAGGTGCTAGTAACACCTTCTCCTGTATAAATTACTAAATGCCAGGAGCAAGGTGCTAGTAACACCTTCTTCTGTATAAATTACTAAACGCCAGGAGCAAGGTGCTAGTAACACCTTCTTCTGTATAAATTACTAAATGCCAGGAGCAAGGTGCTAGTAACACCTTCTTCTGTATAAATTACTAAATGCCAGGAGCAAGGTGCTAGTAACACCTTCTTCTGTATAAATTACTAAATGCCAGGAGCAAGGTGCTAGTAACCCCTTCTCCTGTATAAATTACTAAATGCCGGGAGCAAGGGGCTAGTAACCCCTTCTCCTGTATAAATTACTAAATGCCGGGAGCAAGGTGCTAGTAACACCTTCTCCTGTATAAATTACTAAATGCCGGGAGCAAGGGGCTAGTAACCCCGTCTCCTGTATAAATTACTAAATGCCGGGAGCAAGGTGCTAGTAACCCCTTCTCTTGTGTAAATTACTAAATGCCGGGAGCAAGGGGCTAGTAACCCCTTCTCCTGTATAAATTACTAAATGCCGGGAGCAAGGTGCTAGTAACCCCTTCTCCTGTATAAATTACTAAATGCCGGGAGCAAGGTGCTAGTAACCCCTTCTCCTGTATAAATTACTAAATGCCAGGAGCAAGGTGCTAGTAACCCCTTCTCCTGTATAAATTACTGAATGCTGGGAACAAGGTGCTAGTAACCCCTTCTCCTGTATAAATTACTGAATGGTGGGAACAAGGTGCTAGTAACCCCTTCTCCTGTATAAATTACTGAATGCTAGGAACAAGGTGCTAGTAACCCCTTCTCCTGTATAAATTACTGAATGGTGGGAACAAGGTGCTAGTAACCCCTTCTGTATAAATTACTGAATGCTAGGAACAAGGTGCTAGTAACCCCTTATGTATGAATTACTGAATATTGGGAACAAGGTGCTAGTAACCCCTTCTCCTGTATAAATTACTGAATGCTGGGAACAAGGTGCTAGTAACCCCTTATGTATGAATTACTGAATATTGGGAACAAGGTGCTAGTAACCCCTTCTCCTGTATAAATTATTAAATGCTGGGAACAAGGTGCTAGTAACCCCTTCTCCTGTATAAACTACTGAATGCTGGGAACAAGGTGCTAGTAACCCCTTCTCCTGTATAAATTATTAAATGCTGCAAACAAGGTGCTAGTAACCCCTTCTCCTGTATAAATTACTGAATGCCAGGAACAAGGTGCTAGTAACCCCTTCTGTATAAATTACTGAATGCTGGGAACAAGGTGCTAGTAACACCTTCTCCTGTATAAATTATTAAATGCTGGGAACAAGGTGCTAGTAACCCCTTCTCCTGTATAAATTACTGAATGCTGAGAACAAGGTGCTAGTAACACCTTCTCCTGTATAAATTATTAAATGCTGGGAACAAGGTGCTAGTAACCCCTTCTCCTGTAGAAATTATTAAATGCTGGGAACAAGGTGCTAGTAACACCTTCTCCTGTATAAATTATTAAATGCTGGGAACAAGGTGCTAATAACCCCTTCTCCTGTATAAATTATTAAATGCTGGGAACAAGGTGCTAGTAACCCCTTCTCCTGTATAAATTATTAAATGCTGGGAACAAGGTGCTAGTAACACCTTCTCCTGCATAAATTATTAAATGCTGGGAACAAGGTGCTAGTAACACCTTCTCCTGTATAAATTATTAAATGCTGGGAACAAGGTGCTAGTAACTCCTCCTGTACAAATTATTAAATGCTGGGAAGGTGCTAGTGACTCCTTCTCCTATCAAATTATTAAATGCTGGGAACAAGGTGCTAGTAACACCTTCTCCTGTATAAATTATTAAATGCTGGGAACAAGGTGCTAGTAACCCCTTCTCCTGTATAAATTATTAAATGCTGGGAACAAGGTGCTAGTAACCCCTTCTCCTGTATAAATTATTAAATGCTGGGAACAAGGTGCTAGTAACACCTTCTCCTGTATAAATTATTAAATGCTGGGAACAAGGTGCTAGTAACTCCTCCTGTACAAATTATTAAATGCTGGGAAGGTGCTAGTGACTCCTTCTCCTATCAAATTATTAAATGCTGGGAACAAGGTGCTAGTAACACCTTCTGTATAAATTATTAAATGCTGGGAACAAGGTGCTAGTAACTCCTCCTGTACAAATTATTAAATGCTGGGAAGGTGCTAGTGACTCCTTCTCCTATCAAATTATTAAATGCTGGGAACAAGGCGCTAGTAACACCTTCTCCTGTATAAATTATTAAATGCTGGGAACAAGGTGCTAGTAACCCCTTCTCCTGTATAAATTATTAAATGCTGGGAACAAGGTGCTAGTAACACCTTCTCCTGTATAAATTATTAAATGCTGGGAACAAGGTGCTAGTAACGTATAAATTACTAAATGCCAGGAGCAAGGTGCTAGTAACACCTTCTTCTCTATAAATTACTAAATGCCAGGAGCAAGGTGCTAGTAACACCTTCTCCTGTATAAATTACTAAATGCCAGGAGCAAGGTGCTAGTAACACCTTCTTCTCTATAAATTACTAAATGCCAGGAGCAAGGTGCTAGTAACACCTTCTCCTGTATAAATTACTAAATGCCAGGAGCAAGGTGCTAGTAACACCTTCTCCTGTATAAATTACTAAATGCCAGGAGCAAGGTGCTAGTAACCCCTTCTCCTGTATAAATTACTAAATGCCAGGAGCAAGGTGCTAGTAACACCTTCTCCTGTATAAATTACTAAATGCCAGGAGCAAGGTGCTAGTAACACCTTCTTCTCTATAAATTACTAAATGCCAGGAGCAAGGTGCTAGTAACACCTTCTCCTGTATAAATTACTAAATGCCAGGTGCAAGGTGCTAGTAACACCTTCTTCTCTATAAATTGCTAAATGCCAGGAGCAAGGTGCTAGTAACACCTTGTCCTGTATAAATTACTAAATGCCAGGAGCAAGGTGCTAGTAACACCTTCTCCTGTATAAATTACTAAATGCCAGGAGCAAGGTGCTAGTAACACCTTCTCCTGTATAAATAACTAAATGCCAGGAGCAAGGTGCTAGTAACACCTTCTCCTGTATAAATAACTAAATGTAAAAAGAAGAAAACCAAAATTTCCTCTTTATAGAGTCACGCTGCCTAGGTGGGACACGGTCAGTGTGTTAGAAAGTATCATAATTTTTTCGTAGTCATTTATTAAGTAGTTGAGTGAATAATTTATTTGATAAATTTTGCATTGACAGAGTGAACTAATATTTTTTTGACCTTATTGAAATACAGGTGATTTTTTTTTATATTAATATTGAACAATTTGCATTTTATTTAGACTTAACTGGGATGAAAGTGAAATATTGAACTGTTTTTTATTTTAGAGTATTTGGGATGTTATTGAGGTTTTGTGAAATTATTGGGATCTTATTGAGCTTTTGTGAAATTATTGGGATCTTAATGAGCTTTTGTGAAATTATTGGAATCTTATTGAGCTTTTGTGAAATTTTTGGGATCTTATTGAGCTTTTGTGAAATTATTGGGATCTTATTGAGCTTTTGTGAAGTTATTGGGAGCTTATTGAGCTTTTGTGAAGTTATTGGGAGCTTATTGAGCTTTTGTGAAGTTATTGGGAGCTTATTGAGCTTTTGTGAAGTTATTGGGATCTTATTGAGCTTTTGTGAAATTATTGGGATCTTATTGAGCTTTTGTGAAGTTATTGGGATCTTATTGAGCTTTTGTGAAATTATTGGGAGCTTATTGAGCTTTTGTGAAGTTATTGGGAGCTTATTGAGCTTTTGTGAAGTTATTAGGATCTTAATGAGCTTTTGTGAAATTATTTTGATCTTATTGAGCTTCTGTGAAATTATTGGGATCTTATTGAGCTTTTGTGAAATTATTGGGATCTTATTGAGCTTTTGTGAAATTATTGGGAGCTTATTGAGCTTTTGTGAAGTTATTGGGAGCTTATTGAGCTTTTGTGAAGTTATTAGGATCTTAATGAGCTTTTGTGAAATTATTGGGATCTTATTGAGCTTCTGTGAAATTATTGGGATCTTATTGAGCTTTTGTGAAATTATTGGGATCTTATTGAGCTTTTGTGAAGTTATTGGGAGCTTATTGAGCTTTTGTGAAGTTATTAGGATCTTAATGAGCTTTTGTGAAATTATTGGGATCTTATTGAGCTTCTGTGAAATTATTGGGATCTTATTGAGCTTTTGTGAAATTATTGGGATCTTATTGAGCTTTTGTGAAATTATTGGGATCTTATTGAGCTTCTGTGAAATTATTGGGATCTTATTGAGCTTTTGTGAAATTATTGGGATCTTATTGAGCTTCTGTGAAATTATTGGGATCTTATTGAGCTTTTGTGAAATTATTGGGATCTTATTGAGCTTTTGTGAAATTATTGGGATCTTATTGAGCTTTTGTGAAATTATTGGGATCTTATTGAGCTTTTATGAAATTATTAGGATCTTATTGAGCTTTTGTGAAATTATACAGTTCCTCTATATACATCTCTGTATACAGTTCCTCTTTATACATCTTTATATGCAATTCTTCTATATACATCTCTTTATACAGTTCTTCTATATCCTTGTCTATATACATCTCCTCTATATACAGCTCCTCTATATACATCTTGTCTGTATACAGCTCCTCTATATACATCTCTATATACAGCTCCACTATGTACATCTCCTCTATATAGAACTTGCCTATGTACAGTTTCTCTATATACATCTATATATACATCTTGTCTATATACAGCTCCTCTATATGCATCTCTGTATACAGTTCCATTATTTACAGCTCCTTTATATACATCTCTGTATACATCTTGTCTATATACAATGCCTCTATATACATCTCTATATACATCTTGTCCATATACAGCTCCTCTATATACATCTTGTCTATATACAGCTCCTCTGTATACATCTTGTCTATATACAGCTCCTCTGTATACATCTTGTCTATATACAGCTCTATATACATCACTATATACATTTCTATATACAGCTCATCTATATACATCTCTTTATACATCTTGTCTATATACAGCTCCTTTATATACATATCTATATACAGCTCCTCTATATACATCTGTATATACAGCTCCTCTATATACATCTCTATATGCAGCTCCTCTATTTACATCTCTATATACAGATCATCTATATACATCTCTGTATACATCTCCTCTGTATACATCTCTATATACAGTTCCTCTATATACAGCTCCTCTATATACAGTTCCTCTATATACATCTTGTCTATATACATCTTGTCTATATACGTTAAAGTCTTTCCCCCTGCTATCCAGTTTGTGATACACTTTTTTCAGTGGCATATACAAAAAAATTCTAGTTAGTAGGTTGGTAGACAGCAACCACCCAGGGAGGTACTACCGTCCTGCCAAGTGAGCGTAAAACGAAAGCCTGTAATTGTTTTACACGATGGTTGGATTGCTGGTGTCCATTTTTCTGTCTCATAAACATGCAAGGTTTCAGGTACGTCTTGCTACTTCTACTTACACTTAGGTTACACTACACATACATGTACAAGCATATATATATACACACCCCTCTGGTTTTCTTCTATTTTCTTACTAGTTCTTGTTTATTTCCTCTTATCTCCATGGGGAAGTGGAACAGAATTCTTCCTCCGTAAGATATGCGTGTTGTAAGAGGCGACTAAAATGCCAGGAGCAAGGGGCTAGTAACCCCTTCTCCTGTATAAATTATTAAATTTAAAAAGAGGAACTTTCGTTTTTCTTTTTGGGCCACCCCGCCTCGGTGGGATACGGCTGGTTTGTTGAAAGAAGATGATGCAAAAAAATTTGCACTGTATAGGGAAGCTGTATAAGATTCTGTATATGAAATTTTAGTGAGATGTTATTAGTATGTAAATGGTTTATTCAAAGACCATTTAACAGAATATGGGGCAGTACATTGTCTGAGAAAATTGCTATATTATGACTCTTTATAACATACATATATTATAGATTTTTACTGTTGTGATAATGAAAGTTGTAAACATGAATTGCTAATACAGTACTTTGCTTTATTGAGCTTTGCTAATATGGAGCTATTCAATTAATTACTTTTTATAACTCAGGCCGTCTACCACTGAGGTACTGTGACCCAAAGAAGAAATACTTTCACCATCGTTCACACTATCACTGTGCGGTGATGCGCATGTCAGCTGACCGCTGCTGTTTTGCTACCCGCGCTCAGTCCTTTTACAGCATTTGTGCATTTTGTGTGTCGGTGTTGTATTTTGGCAATTTAAAAAAAAATTTCAGTCTTTTTACTTGCGTTATTGTAATTTTTAATTACAGTACAATGGCCTCTAAGTTAATGCTAGAGAAAAGAAGCATCACAAGCCCCTTCCTTTACTTAGTAAGAAAAGTACATTGAACACTGAGATAGGCCGTAAACTAGGTTTGGCATGCCAATAAGTTAGCACAGTAGGGACTCAAAGGAAAACCTCTTGAAAGCTTGAAAGAAATTTAAAGTGCTATTCCTGTGAACACGAAAGTTTTAGTGGCCTGGATAGAAAATCAAACCAGCCACAATGCTCCTTTAAGCTAAGGCCTAATTCATAGCAAGGCCCTAATTCTCTTCAATAGTGTGAAGGTTGAGAGGTGAGATAGCTGCAGAAGAGAGGTTTGAGGTTAGCAGAAGTTGGATCATGAGGTTTAAGGAAAGAAGTCATCTCCACAATATAACAGTGCAAGGTGGAGAAGCTAGTGGTGATGTAGAAGCTGCAGAAAGTTATCTAAATGAACTAGCTAAGGTAATTGATGAAAGTGGCTGCACTAAGCAGGAGATTTTCAATGGCAAAATAGCCCTATACGTATTGGAAAAAGATGCCATCTTGGATTATCCTAGCTAGAGAGGACAAGTCAGTGTCTGACTTCAAAGCTTCTAAGGATAGACTGACTGTCTTGTTAGGGGCTAATGCAGCTGGTGACTGCAAGTTGAAGCCAGTGCTCATCTACCATTTTGAAAATCCTAGGACCCTCCAGAATTATGTTAAACCTAACTTGCCTGTGCATTATAAAGTGAGCAGCTATGCTTGGATGACAGCAGATCTGTTTACTACATAGTTTACTGCTGGGCTGGCCTTAAGTTGATTGGACCAATTGCTCCCAGTTGGGCCTCACGCCTAAGGGGGCCCCGCGCCTAAGGGGTCTCCGCGCTAGAGTGTAATTTACTCTCGGCTTGTCAAGTACACACAACAACACACAGTAAAAAAAAAATGGCACCTGGAGAAAGGAGTTTTTCCAAGCTGAAACTGATCAAAACTTACTTGAGATCATCAATTTAGCAACAACGTTTGAACAGTCTGGCGATTATGTCCATTGAATCTGAAATTAGCAGGAGTTTAAACTTCGACAAAATTCTGAAAGACTTTGCAGAGAAAAAAGCAAGAAAAATAATTTTCTCCTAATAAAAGGCAATAATAATTTGATTCATTTATAGTTTATGAATGTTAAGTGGTTTGGACATGTAGAGAAAATGAAGCGAAACAGAATGACTTCAAGAGTGTATCAGTCTGTAGTGGAAGGAAGGCGGGGTAGGGGGCGGCCTAGGAAAGGTTGGAGGGAGGGGGTAAAGGAGGTTTTGTGTGCGAGGGGCTTGGACTTTCAGCATGCATGCGTGAGCATGTTTGATAGGAGTGAATGGAGACAATTGGTTTTTAATACTTGACATGCTGTTGGAGTGTGAGCAAAGTAACATTTATGAAGGGATTCAGGGAAACCGACAGGCTGGACTTGAGTCCTGGAGATGGGAAGTACAGTGCCTGCACTCTGAAGGAGGGGTGTTAATGTTGCAGTTTAAAAACTGTAGTGTAAAGCACCCTTCTGGCAAGACAGTGATGGAGTGAATGATGGTGAAAGTTTTTCGTTTTCGGGCCACCCTGCCTTGGTGGGAATCGGCCAGTGTGTTAATAAAAAAAATAAAATAGAATGTTAAGTGATTTTTAACGTCCAAAAAGATAATTTGTTTCCAACAGTGCACTTAAATTCTGATTTTTTTTTGTCTGAACAAAAATAAATTAATATTTTTAATCATTTCACAGTCACTAAAACAAGTGGTATTTTGACTATGTACTTTTCAGATGTGATATACAAATTTTGTTTGTTACTTGTAGGCTTACATGTATGCAGTTTTATATTAAAATGTAGCTTACATCTGTTTGGTCTGTTAACTCGTATGCATTTTTTAGTTCACAGTTTAATTGTTTTCCATTCATGGGGCCCACCAAAATTGTTCCCATTTGGGCCCTGCACTTCCTATGGCCAGTTCTGGTTTACTGAATATTTTAAGCCCACTGTCAATGCTTACTGCTTAGTAAACAAAATTCCTTTTAAGGTATTACTGATGTGACATTGCATCTTGTCAGCCAAGAGCTCTGATGGAGATGTACCAGGAGATTAATGTTTTCCTGCCTGCAAAACATGTACATATTCTCCAGCCCATGGATTAAAGAGTAATTGCTGATTTCAAGTCTTTTAAAATGAACATTTGTTATGGCTACAGCTGCCTTAGATAGTGATATCTCTGATGGGCCTAGGCAAAATAAATTGAAAACTTTCTGAAAAAGATTTACCATTCTAGATGCTATTGAGAACATTTGTGGTTCATGGGAAGAGGTCAAAATATCAACATTAAAAGGAGTTTGGAAGAAGTTGATTCCTACCATCGTGGATGAATCTGAAGGCTTCGAGACTTAAGTGGAGAAAGTGACCGCAAATAATGTGGAAAGAGTACTGGAACTGGAAATGTAGCCTAAAGAAGTGGCTGAGTTGTTGTCTTCTCATGATCAGCCTTTAACGGATGAGGATTTGCTTTTGGCAGATGAGCAAAGAAAGTTACTGTTTGAGATGTAATCTACTACTGACAAAGATCCAGTGAGCATTGCTAAAATGACAACAAATGATTTAGAACTCACTGTTGGCTTACTTGATACAGTGGTGGCAGGCTTTGAGAGGATTGATACCAATTTTGAAAGAAATATACACAAATAACCCGCACATAGAAGAGAGCAGCTTAAGACAGCGTTTCGGTCCGACTTGGACCATTTACAAAGTCACAATGAAATGACGGACCGAAACGTTGTCATACGCTCCTCTCTTCTATGTGCAGGATATTTGTGTATTGTTCCAGTCACGGTATTGTGCCTTTTTTGTTATTTATTGAAAGAAATAGCCAATGAGGCAAACTTCATTGTTGTTTTATACAGTGGACCCCCGCTTAACGATCACCTCCCAATGCGACCAATTATGTAAGTGTATTTATGTAAGAGCGTTTGTACGTGTATGTTTGGGGGTCTGAAATGGACTAATCTACTTCACAATATTCCTTATGGGAACAAATTCGGTCAGTACTGGCACCTGAACATACTTCTGGAATGAAAAAATATCATTAACCGGGGGTCCACTGTATTAAGAAAATGCCACAGTCACTGCAACTTTTAACAGCAAGAACAAATAAAAGTTTATTTCAACAGGATACAATGTTATACAGTAATGGATGATATTTAAGTGCATACACTTAAATATCATGTTGAGAGCCCAAGGTTATGTGCAGCATTTTGGGCAAGCTTTAGCCCTTTCAGGGTCCAGAGGCCAAATTTCAAAGTGCGCACCAGGGTCCAAGAATTTTCAAAAAATAATTTTGTTATTTTTTGTTACGAAATGCTAGAGAATCTTTGTCTGAAGGTAATAAAACAAAAAGCACCAAATTTGATGTAAAATTGACGAAATTATGCTCTCGCGAATTTTGACGTGTCAGCGATATTTACGTATCGGCAATTTTGCCAACTTTGACTCCCATTTTAGGCCAATTACATTATTCCAGTCGACCAAATTCTTAGCTATTTCACTAGTATTACTTCTGTTCTATCAATAGAGCACAAGAAATCACCAAGTCAACTGTTTCAACTACAAAATGAAGTGATCAGAAATTAGTAATTTGTCCAATTTAATGCAAAGTTCAAAATATTCTAATTTCAAAATAAATTCCAGAATAAACAATGCAGGCATTCCTGGCACTAAACTAACAATTCCTCTGTTCATTAGTTATGTTTTGAGGCTTTACAAATGAATTCCATTTTGATTTTTTATTCACATAATGAATTTTTATTCAAACCAAAAAAGAGAAGATTTACTGTTATGCAATATTGTAATAATTGTATAAATAATATCACCACATTTGTGAAAGCATATTAGACCCACCAGCAGGCATGTATTGGATGTGTAAGGTCATTTGTTTACTCTTGAACATCAACAAAAATTGAACATTTCTGCTTCTTTGAGCTCAGTTTCAAGCTATTTCCATTACTAAAATCAATCAAAATCTTCTCTATTTCTGTAATATATCTTCCATTCTATCAAATGAGACCAAGATATTGCAAATACAACTATAAAAAACATACGATAAAACACAGCAAAGTCACTGTTTTAATCGAAAATTACGGTCTCATTTTTTTTCTCTCATTATGCACTGTGTGCTACAGGATTTGTTTTATGTGGTGCACACATACCACATAGATGTATTCTCTCATATCTAGGCTCAAATTTACCGCTCACAGCTTATCAGAGTGAGCTGAGCTCATGGCGTAGATCTACTGTTTGGACCCTCAACGTATAGCCGTAGATCTAGGGCACAGACCCTGAAAGGGTTAAGTAGCCCTACCATTCAACACCATCAATATTAAGGCAAGACTCTCCTCCAGCAAGGAGAATAAGATTCATTGAAGGCTCAGTACTGTTCCCTTCAGCCTTCCTGTGATAATTATTTCTTCTAAAATGTTCATTTGTCAGTTACCATAAGCAAAGAATGAAAATATTTTAAGGTTGACAATAAAGTACAGTGGACCCCCGACTTACGATATTAATCCATTCCAGAGAGCACATCATAAGATAAAATTATCGTGAGTCGAATTAATTTTCCCCATAAGAAATAATGGAAATCAAATTAATCCATTCAAGACACCCAAAAGTATGAAAAAAAAATTTTTAACATGAAATATACATTTTCATAAGAAACATAAGAAAGGAGGAACACTGCAGCAGGCCTGTTGGCCCATACTAGGCAGGTCCTTACACACAAAAAGAAGAATACATGCACAATATATATTGTGCATGTACTAGTGGACTAAATGAAGAATAAATGACACTTACCTTTATTGAAGATGTGGCGATGAGTGATGAGACACTTTGTGTCCTGGGAGTGTCTTTTCTTCCTGAGTACTGTAGGTCCTGTTTGGCATTTTCTTCCAGAACAGGCCTTATCACACTGTGTATGCCACTATGATTCTTAAATCTCTCAAACCAACCTTTGCTGGCCTTAAATTCACCAATATGAGCACTAGTTTCAGGCATTTTTCTCTGTTCACCTGGGTGTTAGTCGACTGGTGTGGGTCACATCCTGGGGGACAAGATTAAGGACCCCAATGGAAATTAGTTATACAGTCCTCGATGACACACTGACTTTCTTGGGTAGCTAACCCTCTGGGGTTAATTTTTTCTCGGTATTCTCGATAAGCCACACCAATAACAGTCTCTCCACATCTTCGAGTAGTACAGCTGACCGTGGTACAGCAGCAGCAGGTGACGGTGCTACAGCAGCAGCTGATGGTGGTACAGCAGCAGCAGCAGCTGTCCGTGGTACAGCATCAGCAGCAGCTGACTGTGCTACAGCAGCAGTTGACCGTGGTACAGCAGCAGCAGCAGCTGACCATAGTACGATAGTATTTCGATAGTATTTCTCACCCATTTTACCACAGGGTTGGCACTAGAAGCTTTCTTTGGGCCCATGTTGGCTTATTTAGCAGTTCTTTCTTTCTTTCAACGCACCAGCCATATCCCACTGAGGTGGGGTGGCCCAAAAGGAAAAACAAAAGTTTTGCCTTTTAAATTTAGTAATATATACAGGAGAAGGGGTTACTAGCCCCTTGCTCCTGGTATTTTAGTCGCCTCTTACGACACACATGGCTTACGGAAGAAGAGTCCTGTTCCACTTCCCCATGGAGATAAGAGGAAATAGACGAGAACAAGAACTAGAAAGAAAATAGAAGAAAACCCAGAGGGGTATGTATATATATGCTTGTACATATATGTGTAGTGTGACCTAAGTGTAAGTAGAAGTAGCAAGACGTACCTGAAATCTTGCATGTTCATGAGACAGAAAAAAGGACACCAGTAATCCTACCATCATGTAAAACAATTACAGGCTTTCGTTTTACACTCACTTGGCAGGACGGTAGTACCTCCCTGGGTGGTTGGTGTCTACCAACATACTACCTGTAATTTAGCAGTTACAAGCACTAAAAACACTGGAATAATACAAAATTTATCAAATGTATGCGTGCAACCATCTGCCCTGGCTTGTAAACAATGTCACACTAGCTCAGCTGAGGCGCTCAGGCCAGATGGACCAGACGGCCACGTTCAGTACAAATGATGTCAGTCGAGTTTTTCAACGTAGGTCAGGGTCAAATTTTTACACTGACAAGCATCGTAAGTCTGTTTTATCGTAGGTTGAGGTCATCGTAAGTCGGGGGTCCACTGTACTGTAATTTTTTTTTTTTAACACACCAGCCATTTCCCACCCAGGGAAGGTGGCCCCAAAAAAGAAGAAAACATTTTAACATTTTTACTTTTGCATTGTTTTTCAAGGCCTGGCATAGTTGTGCACTTAATAAATGATAGTGTAAACATGTTTTAGGCTTTTATGTACACTAGCAAGTGAAAAAAGAAAAGACTGATTTGTTTTATGGTCGTGGTCTTGAACCTAACCTGCTGTATTAGCAAGGTATGTCTGTACAGTAGAAGGTAATCAAAGCATCTTTATTGCTGGTTATTGATCTCTTACAGAATGGGAGAAATTGAAAAAATTTGAATACTGTGCTGTGTTGATGTGACATTTGTTTTATATAAAAGCCAATACTAGTACTAGAGCTAGTTAAAGACAATACTAGTGCTAGAGCTGGTTAAAGCCAGTACCTGTACAGGTGCCAAAATAATACAGTAATATAAATATTTTCAGCACTCTGAAAATCACGGAGGCAGTCAGTGTGTTGAAGGAGTTACTATCAGCACCTGCTGAGAGTTGTGGAAAGTACTTGTGAATGACTTCAGTAAACCACGGTACCATGGTTCAGTAAACCTGTACAGTGGTTTGTTCACAATTGTGTTATTACGATTTTGTGAGTCACGATAAAGGCTTCGGTAATGTCCCCAGTTGTGGCTGGTACATTATGAGGATTGCTGTACTAGTACAGCACCCCAGAGGGGCCAGTCTTTTATATTGTTTGGAGAATGAGATACTTATGACATATTTGGGAATTTTTATTGATGAAACATTTCCGCAGTAAACATTCCTGAATGTTACATAAGAGTCTCATTCTTCAACTTGTTGGTTTACTAAACAATTTACAGGCAGGCCTCGCTTATACAGCAGGTTAGGTTACTGGCTTCTGTAGGGCCTCGCTTATACAGCAGGTTAAGTTCTGGGCTACTGCTGTACAGGAGGGCCCTGCTTATGCTGACAGCAGGTGAGGTTCTTGGCTACTGCTGTACAGAAGGGCCCTGCTTATACAGTAAGTTAGGTTCTGGGCTACTGCTGTAAAGTGAAAATCACTGTGAAACATTGCCTCTTTTGCTTTCCATTGCATGTAAAAGCCTAATAACATGTTTACAGTCATGTATTAAGTGAGCAATAGAGCTAAGCCTAAAAAATACATACACATTACACACATTACTGACCTTGAAATATTTTTGTTCTTAGCTTATAGTGAGTGGTGAATATATTTATTGTAGGAAGTCTGAATAAATGCACTAGTGAAACATTATAAAGTGAAGAGCTGTAAAATATGGCCTGCCTGTACATCACATTTATATTATGTGGCTGGCAGAGGTTACTGGTAATTAGTATGATGATGCTGACAAACTGTGGAAAGACACTTGTGTGCAGTTCAAAACTCATGTAGAAATTTTTACTGTGCCGTAGACCTTGGGATCAAGTCCCCTGTGATTAACAGTTTTCTGCTCTGTTTTTTGGAATTTACATGGGTTAATAAAAAAAATAGCAAATTTTTGGGTATTATATTTAATATATCATTCAACAGACTATTTGTGGTCACCTCCGAGACTTTCGCTTGCGCATCGACCTGGAGCATATACATCAGTGTCGACCAGAGGCTGGTGTTGCCAGGCCGGGCCCACCACACCAAGCAACAGTCACAGAAAAGGTATTCATGAATATTCTTGTTAAGATTCCAAGGTTTATATTTGTAATCATTCTTATCAGTTGGAAGTCAGTGTCATCATTTTGTGTTATAGTATAAGTTGACTTTTGGTTGTGTGTGTATTTCTACACTTGAAATACAGTGGAACCTCAGTACTTGAACTCAATTCGAGTGCCGAACGAATTTTTCCCAACAAATTTTCTTTCTTGGTTGGGTGTTGTCACTAATCATCTTAGGCCCCATGGTGACTTATTTAAACAAATAATAAAAAAAAACACCAAAAAATGTGAAGAAACACAGAATAGTTTACAGCGAAGTTCTAGCAGGTTGTCTTTGTTTGGTCGAGTGCCGAGCAAATGGTCAACTACCGAGTGATTTTTTTTTTATTGAACAAAGTGTTTGAATACCAAGTTGTTCGAGTAGGGAGCTGTTCGAGTACTAAGGTTCCACTGTACATTATAAGGGAGACAACCTAACTCTTGTACATATTACAAGAGGTCAAGGAATTTGAGCTACTCTCTCCTTCCTTGGATCAAACTTGATTACATCCTATTTCCCAGGTGCTGTAGGACCCTTACAATATTGGTACCTCCCTCATGAATCTTCTGTAATACCAACAATGATAACTCTTCTCTCTCATAAAGACAAAACAACTGATAAAGCTTAAGCATTTCTACTGAAACTCGATATAAATGCATTTCTCATTTTATGTTGTAGATGTGTCCCAGATCCTTAGAATCTGTACTAAGCTCAACCAATTCATACATCAGCTGTGTATGAGGTCTCACATGTCTAGAATTACAGAACAAAATAGGATGCTCCTCACTTTTTAATGATTCGATTTAAAATATTTCAACTTTACAATGGTGCAATAACAAAGCACTTTCAGTACTGTACATTTATTGATAGAATCAACTTGCGTTCATTTATATACCTTTCAATACTGCTATTTAGTTATCTATAGTAATTATTTGTTTATATACCTTTCAGTGAAAGTAGCTATTTATTTACTCAATTATTTATCGTATCACACGTATTCATATTCGACTTTAGATGTATTTTCAACTTAGGATGGGTTCATTGGAATGTAACCTTATTGTAAGATGAGCAGCCACTGTAGCACATCGCTAAAGTGAATCTGTATTCAGTGGATTCACTGTATGTGAATACTTTTCCAGATTTAGGCAAATGTGTTTCTAAATAATTTATGCAAATGTTTTAAAATAATTTTTATTTAATGTTCCTTTCCCCTTGAGGAGGCCTAGTCTGTGACTGGGGCTCAGAGGCCATGCTTTCCGAGATTATATGTACTGTATATTACTATATAGTCTGAGCACTCAGCTTACACACTGAGGTCCGTGGTTCGATCATTGGTACAGGTGGAAAGATTTGGGCCTGTTTCCTTAGGGCACCTGCCGTCCCTGTTCACCTAGCAGTAAATAGTTACCTGGGTGTTAGTCAACTGGTGTGGGTCACATCCTGGGGACAAAATTAACCTAAATTACTTGAAATGCTCTTCATAACCATGAACTTTCTATATAGTATGTCATTGATGTCAACTAGATCTGTATAAGTTGTATCAAGTACTTGTAGATGCAAAGATTATTATTATTATAATAAAATTGAACTATTTTCATAGCAGGAGAAGAAAGAGCCATCAGGAGATGTGAGTGATGTACCTGTGACAGCAAAAAACATGAGTGGTGCTGGTGCTAGCAACAGCAGCAACAACAGGTTCCCACTTTCCTTGCTCAAACTGCACCATCCCTGCCGCGACCTACAGCAGCTTCATTCTAGCATTCGAGAGCGCTTCTTGACCATCCTACAGGAGTCTTTCCACCCTGTTCCCTCCCTTCCTGACTATTACTTTTTCTCACCTCAGACACTTCGTCGATCCAGTGAGGTATGTGTTAATATGTATGTGTGTGCTTATTTTAATTAACTCCTTATATATAAATTGTGTACACCAGAGAAACACTTCCATTGCCCATCAGATAAACACTTGTCTTACCTTTATACCTTTGAGTTTTGAGAATCTTTCCCTGGAGCCCAGCCATGGGCCAGGCTTGTTTGGTACTAGCCTGGCTTGTCTGGCCATGGTCATGGGCATGTGTGTAATTTATCAGCTCGTCAGTATTGTATGGCACTAATGTATGGATAAGTGTATCAGTGTATGGTATATATGTCTTCAAAATACATTACTGTAATTCATTAATGTGTGTTGAAGGGATTTTGAAAAAGTACCATACAGCCCCTCCTCACTTAGGGAAGTATGTACATACTCGTTTACCGACGACTCGGACTTAAAACGGCCTCTCTGACCAGTGTGCATACATAAATAATATATATTAGAGCTGATTTCCTCTATTCTTTTTATTACAATATACAGTACACTACTGTATAAACATTTAAAAATATACTAAAAATATTATAAATGGTGCAAAGGTGACATAAAAACAATATCAAAGATGGTTGACACAAACCCACTACCATTATAGTATGCTCCTTACATAGCAACAAGTTCATTTACTTACGTGGTCTTAGGAATGAAACTCCGTTGTTAAGTGAGGAGAGGCTGTATTTTCATGCATATAAGGTTCACCTTTTTCTTCACAAAAAGTCTTGGAAAATCACCCTCTGCCTTATATGCTCAAGATCAGGGTCAAGGGTGGGCTCTAGGTTATGCTGTAGCATAAAGTAAGAAGGGTAATTAACCCTTGAATATGATTACTGATTTACTGTTATGATACTTCTGTCATGCGCCTTATATGCCAGAAAGTACTGTACGTATACAGTATTTTACGGTGAACAAGATTCTACGGTGTCGAAGATGCCCCCAATTCTGAGTGGCTAAATTTTCAAAAGAAAGATAAACGATATTTCAGCTTCCAAGATGCTGTCTCAATTTACGAGACTTATTTTGGTAAAAGTATAGTGTTGTTGTTGCCATAAAATATGTTATACAGTGGACCCCCGGTTAACGAACTTTTTTCATTCCAGTAGTATGTTCAGGTGCCAGTACTGACCGAATTTTTTCCCATAAGGAATATTGTGATGTAGATTAGTCCATTTCAGACCCCCAAACATACACGTACAAACGCACTTACATAAATACACTTACATAATTGGTCGCATTTGGAGGTGATCGTTAACCGGGGGTCCACTGTACTGTGTTTATTTTTGTTTATTAAGGTAAGTATAAACAATTCAATAATAATAATATTAAGTAATGGTGTTGATGCTTAATGAATTACATCAGTAATTTGCTGTAGCTCTTTGTTAATACAGTTTATAGAGTGGTTTTTCAGAACCTGTACGTATTTCAGGACTGAAGCTTAGTAGAAGTATTTAGTGTAAAATGCTTGACAAATATGATGATAGTAGTACAGGTTGACCATCACTAATCCTTCATTGTAGGGACCCGTATGGTGCCGTATTAGTGATTTTACAGGATTACAGAGTGATTAGGTTAGAATACACTTAATCTAATAGCTAACTGCCTCATGCTACCTTTAAAATACCCTGAAAATCAGAACAAGTTGGTTAATCCTTTCACTGTTGTGACCCCTACTTGCAAACTTGCTCCCAGTGTCAAAGAATTTTCAAACCATAAAAATTATTATATATATTATGATACTATAGAAAACGTTTTCTGAAGGTAATGAAACCAAAAGTATGAAATTTGATGGAAAACTCATGGAATTATGTTCTCGCAAAGTTAGCAGTCTCGCCAATATTTACACATCAGCGATTTCACCCACTTTATGCCCTATTTTTGGGCAATTCCATTGTTCCAGTTAACCAAACTCATAGCTATTTTGCTAGTATTCCTTCTGTTCTGTCGATTGAGTACAAGAAACTGTCCATTTACTTATTTCAACTGCCCAATAAAATGATTAGAAATCAGTAATTTGGCCAATTTCACACAAATTTCAAGATCCTAATTTCAAAATGGTGTCCAGAATAAACAGTGCATACATTCCTGGCACTAAAATAACATTTTCTCTGTTCATTAGTCTCGTTTCCAGGTCTCTTTTGTATTATGCTTGCTCTTCATTCTGAATTTTTATTAACACAAAAAATAGAAGATTTACTGTTATGCAGACTACTACATTATTGTAATAATTGTATAAATAATGCCAACCTATTCATGAGTGTGTATTAGACTGGCCAGTTGAACACATATTGGACGTGTGACGTGATTTGTTTACTCTTGAACATCAGCAAAAATTGAACATTTCCACTACTTCGAGCTCAATTTCAAGGTACTTTCCATCCTGAAACTAATAAAAAATCATCTCTATTTCTGTAATATATCTTCCATTCTGTCAAATGAGACCAAAAACCCAAGATGGAGTGGTTGCATTAGCCAATTCGATTGAGAGGGTAATTGACGACTTGTCTAGGAATTTAAACTGATAGTATAGAGGTATGGGTGTTTGTGGGAAACAATCAGGCTGCAGCATTAGGGTTAAAAACAGTAGTTATTACCGGGATACCTCAGGGATATGTTTAAAAGACAATGTTCAAAATAAAGTTGCTAGTAATGGCAAGTCAATTGATCAACAAAGAGAGATAGTAGAGGGCGACGAGTGACTAGCTCCCTTAAGGTTTACTATACAAATAGTAGGAGTCTAAGAAATAAGATAGAGCTAAGATTACTTGCAAGTGTAGGTAATATAGATCTTTCTTTCTTTCAACACACCGGCCATATCCCACCAAGGTAGGGTGGCCCAAAAAGAAAAACTAAAGTTTATCTTTTAAATTTAGTAATTTATACAGGAGAAGGGGTTACTAGCCCCTTGCTTCCAGCATTTTAGTCGCCTCTTACAACACGCATGGCTTACGGAGGAAGAATTCTGTTCCACTTCCCCATGGAGATAAGAGGAAATAAACAAGAACAAGAACTAGAAAGAAAATAGAAGAATACCCAGAGGGTTGTGTATATATATGCTTGTACATGTATGTGTAGTGTGACCTAAGTGCAAGTAGAAGTAGCAAGACATACCTGAAATCTTGCATGTTTATGAGACAGACAAAAGACACCAGCAATCCTACCATCATGTAAAACAGTTACAGGTTTTCATTGTACACTCACTTGGCAGGACGGTAGTACCTCCCTGGGTGGTTGCTGTTTACCAACCTACTACCTAGGAGGTAATATAGATATTATTGGTATAACAGAGACCTGGTTCAACCTGAAAGATAGTGAAATGCCTTCTGAATGCAACATACAGGGTTATAAACTATTCCACACTGATAGGGTCAACAGGAAGGGTGGTGGTGTGGCGATGTATGTCAGAAAAAATTAAAATTGTTGTCTTAGACATGATATAAGATTAGAAACATCGAACGCAGAATCTGTTTGGCTACAGTTTCTTGAGGGACATGACAAATTAATTTTGGGTGTGATTTATAGGCCCCCAAACCTTGATAGGGAGTGCAGTAAGCTGTTATGGGACGAAATTCATAAGGCTTCTAGATATGAAAATGTTGTGATAATGGGAGATTTTAACTTTAGACAAATTGATTGGAACAATATGACAGGAAATCTTGAGTCTAGTGACTTTCTTGATACAGTTCAGGATTGCTTTTTTGAATATGTTGTGACAGAACCAACTAGAGGAAACAATCTGCTTGACTTGGTTCTTGCCAACAAAGATTCACTAATTAATAATCTTGAGGTTAATGATGAGCTTGGGGAAAGTGATCACAAATCAATATATCATGGAATTACCCAGATAACTGCAATCAAATCTCTGTCCCAGATTTTTGCTCGGCCGACTTCATGGGACTGAAAAATTACCTGGGTGGGCTAAATTGGGATGTCCTGACTATGGGTCAGGTAGGTGATCTTGGTTGCCAATATGACGTTTTTCAGAGCATAGTTCTAGCTGCCCAGACAACTTTTGTTCCGAGTAGGGAAATTAGATCTAACAAAAATGATCCCAAATGGATGAACAATATATAACAACATCTCACTGGTCAAAAGAGAGGCATATATAGGCATATCAAAAGAGGGGATGGGCAGTTAAGAAATCAATATATTCAATTAAAGAGAGAAATAAAGAAAGGAATAAGAAAAGCAAAAAGGGATTATGAGGCTAAGGTCACAAGGGATTCAAAGACTAACCCTAAAAGATTCTTTCAGGTATACAGGAGTAAGATTAGGGACGAGATTGGCCCACTTAAGAGTAACTCTGGTCACATTACTGACAGTGATAAGGATATGTGTGAAATTCTCAGTACCTACTTCCTGTCAGTTTTCTCCCAGGAAAATATTAGCGATATTCCTGAAATAATAGATTATGTAGAACAGGACGATACATGCTGACTAGTGTATGGTCATATAGTATACATGCTGGCTGGTGTATGGTCATATAGTATACATGCTGAATGGTGTATGGCCATGTAGTATACATGCTGGCTGGTGCATGGTCATATAGTATACATGCTGACTGGTGTATGGTCATGTAGTTTACATGGTGAGTGGTGTATGGTCATGTAGTATACATGCTGACTAGTGTATGGTCATATAGTATACATGCTGGCTGGTGTATGGCCATATAGTATACATGCTGGCTGGTGTATGGTCATATAGTATACATGCTGGCTGGTGTATGGTCATATAGTATACATGCTGGCTGGTGTATGGCCATATAGTATACATGCTGGCTGGTGTATGGTCATATAGTATACATGCTGGCTGGTGTATGGCCATATAGTATACATGCTGGCTGGTGTATGGTCATATAGTATACATGCTGGCTGGTGTATGGTCATATAGTATACATGCTGGCTGGTGTATGGCCATATAGTATACATGCTGGCTGGTGTATGGTCATATAGTATACATGCTGGCTGGTGTATGGTCATATAGTATACATGCTGGCTGGTGTATGGCCATATAGTATACATGCTGGCTGGTGTATGGTCATATAGTATACATGCTGGCTGGTGTATGGTCATATAGTATACATGCTGGCTGGTGTATGGTCATATAGTATGCATGCTGGCTGGTATATGGTCATATAGTATACATGCTGGCTGGTATATGGTCATACAGTATACATGCTTGCTGGTGTATGGTCATATAGTATACATGCTGGCTGGTATATGGTCATATAGTATACATGCTGGCTGGTATATGGTCATATAGTATACATGCTGGCTGGTGTATGGTCATATAGTATGCATGCTGGCTGGTGTATGGTCATATAGTATACATGCTGGCTGGTATATGGTCATGTAGTATACATGCTGGCTGGTATATGGTCATATAGTATGCATGCTGGCTGGTGTATGGTCATATAGTATACATGCTGGCTGGTATATGGTCATATAGTATACATGCTGGCTGGTATATGGTCATATAGTATGCATGCTGGCTGGTATATGGTCATATAGTATACATGCTGGCTGGTATATGGTCATATAGTATGCATGCTGGCTGGTATATGGTCATATAGTATACATGCTGGCTGGTATATGGTCATATAGTATACATGCTTGCTGGTATATGGTCATATAGTATACATGCTGGCTGGTGTATGGTCATATAGTATGCATGCTGGCTGGTGTATGGTCATATAGTATACATGCTGGCTGGTATATGGTCATGTAGTATACATGCTGGCTGGTATATGGTCATATAGTATGCATGCTGGCTGGTGTATGGTCATATAGTATACATGCTGGCTGGTATATGGTCATATAGTATACATGCTGGCTGGTATATGGTCATATAGTATGCATGCTGGCTGGTATATGGTCATATAGTATACATGCTGGCTGGTATATGGTCATATAGTATGCATGCTGGCTGGAATATGGTCATATAGTATGCATGCTGGCTGGTATATGGTCATATAATATACATGCTGGCTGGTATATGGTCATATAGTATACATGCTGGCTGGTGTATGGTCATATAGTATACATGCTGGCTGGTGTATGGTCATATAGTATGCATGCTGGCTGGTATATGGTCATATAGTATACATGCTGGCTGGTATATGGTCATATAGTATACATGCTTGCTGGTGTATGGTCATATAGTATACATGCTGGCTGGTATATGGTCATATAGTATACATGCTGGCTGGTATATGGTCATATAGTATACATGCTGGCTGGTGTATGGTCATATAGTATGCATGCTGGCTGGTGTATGGTCATATAGTATACATGCTGGCTGGTATATGGTCATGTAGTATACATGCTGGCTGGTATATGGTCATATAGTATGCATGCTGGCTGGTGTATGGTCATATAGTATACATGCTGGCTGGTATATGGTCATATAGTATACATGCTGGCTGGTATATGGTCATATAGTATGCATGCTGGCTGGTATATGGTCATATAGTATACATGCTGGCTGGTATATGGTCATATAGTATGCATGCTGGCTGGTATATGGTCATATAGTATACATGCTGGCTGGTATATGGTCATATAGTATACATGCTTGCTGGTATATGGTCATATAGTATACATGCTGGCTGGTGTATGGTCATATAGTATGCATGCTGGCTGGTGTATGATCATATAGTATACATGCTGGCTGGTATATGGTCATGTAGTATACATGCTGGCTGGTATATGGTCATATAGTATGCATGCTGGCTGGTGTATTGTCATATAGTATACATGCTGGCTGGTATATGGTCATATAGTATGCATGCTGGCTGGTATATGGTCATATAGTATACACGCTGGCTGGTATATGGTCATATAGTATGCATGCTGGCTGGTATATGGTCATATAGTATGCATGCTGGCTGGTATATGGTCATATAATATACATGCTGGCTGGTATATGGTCATATAGTATACATGCTGGCTGGTGTATGGTCATATAGTATACATGCTGGCTGGTGTATGGTCATATAGTATACATGCTGGCTGGTGTATGGTCATATAGTATGCATGCTGGCTGGTATATGGTCATATAGTATACATGCTGGCTGGTGTATGGTCATATAGTATGCATGCTGGCTGGTATATTGTCATATAGTATACATGCTGGCTGGTGTATGGTCATATAGTATACATGCTGGCTGGTGTATGGTCATATAGTATGCATGCTGGCTGGTATATGGTCATATAGTATACATGCTGGCTGGTGTATGGTCATATAGTATGCATGCTGGCTGGTATATTGTCATATAGTATACATGCTGGCTGGTGTATGGTCATATAGTATACATGCTGGGTGGTGTATGGTCATATAGTATGCATGCTGGCTGGTATATGGTCATATAGTATACATGCTGGCTGGTGTATGGTCATATAGTATGCATGCTGGCTGGTATATTGTCATATAGTATACATGCTGGCTGGTGTATGGTCATATAGTATACATGCTGGCTGGTGTATGGTCATATAGTATGCATGCTGGCTGGTATATTGTCATATAGTATACATGCTGGCTGGTGTATGGTCATATAGTATACATGCTGGCTGGTGTATGGTCATATAGTATACATGCTGACTGGTGTATGAACATGTATACATGCTGACTGGTGTATGGTCATGCAGTATTCATGCTGACTGGTGTATGAAGTATACATGTTGGTTGGTGTATGGTCATGGCACCACTATAGAAAGTGTCTTTACATTTTTGTGTTTGACTATTGATCAAGAATAAAAACAATGAAGTTTACACAGTTTTAGAAGCCAACAGGCTTTTATTAAAAAGTTCTTGGTATTTAAATCATACATTTTTTATTACAGTGAGCAGTAAGGTAGAGTACGGATTTTGTTCGTGAAATAAAAATATTATTATTATTTCTGGTGGCTAATTTAAAGTATTAACTGATGTGTAGTACATGTGGGTAAAGCAGAGTTATGTTCTGGTCATCACAAACTTGCTAAGTAACTTTTTTAAAAAATATTACTCTGCCAAAAATAATAGAGTTTGTTACCTTACATTCTGTTAAGTCATTACGTAAAATATGCAATAGAGGTATTGTAAATTTACTGAGAAAGTTCATTGTAGTGAGACTTATCGGGAAGGACCCTCAAAGGGTCCATCCCGATAAGCGCCAAATCAAATCTAGTGAAAGAAAGCTGGTAGGCCTACATATGAAAGAATGGGTCTATGTGGTCAGTGTGCACAGTTTAAAAAAAATCCTGCAGCACACAGTGTGTAATGAGAAAAAAAAAACTTCGACAGTGTTTTTGGATTAAAACGGCGACTTTGCACTGTATTTTTGTATGGTATTTATTGTTGTATTCTAGTTTTCCTGGTCTCATTTTATAGAATGGAAGATATATTACAGAAATTTAAATGATTTTGACTGGTTATACAATGAAAAGTACCTTGAAATTGAGCTCAAATTAGCAGAAATGTTCGATTTTTACCAAAGTTCAAAAGTAAACAAATCATGCTAAGCGTCCAATACACGTCAACTGGTGAGTCTAATATTCTTTCACAAGTGCGCCGATATTATTTATACCATTTCTACACTAATGCAGTAGTCTGCATAACAGTAAATATTCTATTTTTTGTGAGAATAAAAATTCAAAGTGGAAAGCAAAAGAATGTAAAAGGGGCATGGGGACGTGACTAATGAACAGAGGAAATGTTATTTTAGTGCCAGGAATGTCTTTCTTGTTTATTCTGGACCCTATTTGGAAATTGGCATCTTTTGAAATTTGTGTGAAATTGGCAAAATTGCTGGATTCTGACCACTGTATTGGATAGTTGAAATCGGTAAATGGGTGCTTTCTTGTACTCATTTGATAGAAAAAATGGAGTTCTAGCGAAATAGGTATGATTTTTGTCGACTAGTACACTGGAATTGGCTGAAAATAGGGCTCAAAGTGGGCAAAATTGCCGATGCGTAAACATTGTCGAGACCGCTAACTTTGCGAGAGCATAATTCCGTAAGTTTTCCATCAAACTTCATACTTTTGGTGTCATTATGATCGGGAGAAGATTCTCTATCTTTTCGTAAGATATTTTTTTTTTTTTTTTTTTTTTTTTTTTTTTTTTTTTTTTTTTTTTTTTTTTTTTTTGAAATTTGGGCGACCCTGAGAACAAGTCTGGGAGAGGGCCTGGGGACCCTGAAAGGGTTAAATTCTTCTATACTGAGAGCAAGTTTGTGAGGAGGGGTCTCGACAGTGAAAGGGTTAAAGACTTTCAGCAAATCACCTTCATTACAAGCTCAGCATTCAGTGAATTACCTAAATATTCAAGG